>NC_143540.1:1630000-1658361 GCF_031878675.1 Megascapheus bottae
GGCTTCTTGGTGCCCCGTTTGGGGCCAGTTTGAACTAGACGTGAGAGGTGAACCGCGACCAAGCAGCGTTCCGCATCCATGGGGGTTTGATTTAGCCGTAGAGGAGGAGAGGCTGCGGTTTGTCGGAAAATGAGTGTATCAGGAGATGGTCGTGTGCAATGAAAATAACCCCGACTCCGGAAGACAGTATCCCATGGTGACACCCATGTTTTGAATTTTAGAACAAGAAGGAGACTTGGACGTAAAAGGAGAAAGTAGGGGAGGAAGAGGAGGAGGGATGACAAGTTCATGGGGGGAAAATGAATGGCGATGTCACCGTGAAAACTCTTATTTTATGTCATGAGCATATACAACTGCAATAGTGAACAGTAATAGTGATAATAATTGATAGTAAAGGGAAAAACTCACGTATGTATTCGTGAGTGTGTGTGTGTGCGTGCGTGTGTGTGTAAACCCATGTAGTTTTTTGTAAGCATAAACTCTGGGCCCAGAGCTTTGATGTCCAGGCTTCAAAAGTGTGTCAAGAATACCAGTTTTTAGATATTGTTCAAAAATTGATTATCTGTAATGAAAATATATGATTCACAAGGAATACCAAAGAATATTGAAGGAATGGAGCCACGGAGCGTGTCATCCCGACATTTGGCTAAGGAGTCTGTCTCCATTCCCACAGAGCAGCGGATAGGGAAAGCTGTGTTTTGTTTGTGAGAGGAAATAAATGAACATATTCAATATCAAAGGGGCAGAAACACACCCGGACGTATCCTCACCCCAGCACACGTGCACATCTGGTAGTGTAAGAATGTGAAATCAGAGAAATACCTAGAAAAGATCTCCCCCCCCTTTCCCCTCTCCACTCACCTCTCCTCTGCTCTCTCCTTTCCTTTTGTACCTCTGTCTCCCCACTCTCTCTCTCCTCTCCCCCCCCTCCTCATCCTCTCTCACTGCTCTCCCCTTCTGTATTTTCCTCCTTTGTATGTCTGCCTCTCCTCTTCCCCCCCCCTCTTTCCTCAACCCCTCTCACTCACAGGTGCAAAGCCTGCCTTCTCCTTATCCCTCACCTCCACCTCTTCTCCCATATTTCTCTTAGTTGTTAATTGCATAGTGTGGCAGCTTCCAGGTTTTTTTCTCCAGTGTATGGAAAAAAACAAACTTTCTTCATATATGGTGTAGAGATATATGGGCATTGTGTTTAATTAATTTCATGTTGTACTCAATAAGCATGCAAATGTATTTATATTAAGGAACTACTTTAATAATAGCTTATTTAACTAAAGTGAATAACATACAAAGGAACCAGAAAATGATTTATGACTCTGGAGATGCTATTTCTTGTTTTTAATTTTTCAGCAAATCTTACTTGTACACTCATTGCTCTTTTCTCAAATACTTCAAAGATAATCACTCTGCTTTATCTTTTTAACACAAGATGCATTTAATTTATTCACACTGTATTTTCCCTAGGCCTTTGTAATTAAAAGTAATTCATAAATTCTGCTGATAATTCATCATATCTTTGAACTCCTATAGTTTTTGTTGATTAAAGCAAGAACTACAACATGACAAAACTAAGTTTCTCTTAGAATTTTTTTACCATTTTTTTTTGTATTTTGAATTTCAAGAAAGGATTAAGACCAGTTCTACCAAAGTAACATTTACTGTGAGGTCCACGAAGCGTAAACAGAATGAAAGAACTTGCTAGAAAACACTCCCAAGAAGTTAGCTTTTGAATTTTTCTCTTGTTCACACCCGAGCCATCCAGAGGTCATGCGACCCCCTCCAGCTCCACGAATGGATCTGTTGCTCAGAATGTGTTCCCCAAATGGGATTCGATAAAAAGAAAAGGTTTCCACACAGCTAATGGCATCATCACCAAGGCCTCTAGAAAGACGACCACCCGACTGAGAGAAGATCGACCAAGGCCGAAATATTCATAAGCTCAAAAATTAACCCCATGGCAAGAAAAGAAAACCCCCCAAACCCCAATAAACCCATCCATCAGTGGGCCAAGGAGCTAAACAAAGAGAAAGAAGAGCAAGTAGACACGCGAAGAAACTCAAATCCAAACAGCATCTCATCCCGGCTGAACTGGACGACACCTGGAATCTGTGCAGGGTCCAGTGCAGCGTCCAGTGCCGGGTGCCAGGGCAGGGTCCACGGGGATGTCAACGAGCACAGCCGCCCTGAATGTGTCCTCCAGACACGAAAGCAGCCACGTCACCCCCGGTGTTCATTCTCCAGGACTCCAGCTTGGTACCCGATGCTGAGGAATAGGACACGACTCTCAGAGACTTTAATTAACCAAGGCGAAGACAAGAAGAAAGTGAAACATTGCCAGAACCAACGCCGAGACTCCATAAACACAAGCAGCAAGACTCATAAAAAGAATACCAATGAATATTTTATATTTGCTGCCAGGTCTTAATGATCTCCCTTAATGAGTAGAAGCAGGGTGGGAAATCAGCATCAAAGCATTCACATTTGGTGTCGGCCTGGCATCTCGTGTCCTGAGCGAGGGTTTGCTGGGGTCTTATTAACGACTTAGGAGCTAATTTGTAATCTATGAACACACAATTTATAGCGCCAGGGGGGAAGCAGGGATATATTGAAGGGCAGGAAATCAATGTGATAAATTCAGTCTTGTTGTGAGTAATTTTCCTGAGGGGGAAATTGTCTGAATGTTACCTCTGGGCCATGCGACTTTCTCTGCTGGACAATAATAGGCAGTGTAAGTATAGCCAGTCTTTTTATTCTGTAAGCAGATTCGACATAACTATCCTTCCATTTGTTCCCAGCTAGGCCTTTCCTCCCACCCCCCCACTTTGTTTTTTGTTACTAACATAAATGCAGTCTCCTTTAATGCTATTTAGTGTTATAAATGTATGTAGGAAGGCTCCTGGTTATTGTACAATAACTTTACCTTTAGAATCTTTATTATGTAACTTGCATTTTCTCAATCATTTCCCCCTGGACTTCCTATTTTCTACACATGAAAGTCCATACACAGCAAAATGATGATCTCCTTGTGTTCTGGTGGTGTGTGTGTGTGTGTGTGTGTGTGTGTGTGTGTGTGTGTGTGTGTGTGTGCATGTGCATACAGGTCCAAATGATTCTCTCCTGCTTTTAGTGAGAAGTCAGGAGGGACGGGAGGTTCAGCAAGCACCGCGCTTGGTGTGTTACTAATACACATTTACCCACATTTAAAATATTTTCACAGGAAGCTGCCAATGTTTTTAAAAATGTTGCCATTGTACAGAGACTAAAAGGCAAGCGTGAGGACTTCCTGTCCAAGCTTTCAGCATTCTATGGTAAACCGGTTTTCAGAGGTAGAATGTTTGGAATTGCTTTACTTTTCTTCGTGTTCTTAAAAATACTCCAAAAATGAGCAGGGAAGTGGGGAGGGAAACAAAATGTTTGGGAGGGGATGGGGGAAGGGAAACAGGGACAAAAGCATGAGAAGGGGTATCCATGTGCGAGAAGAAATGTTGCTGAAACTCTATGGATCGCCTTCTCCGTACACAACAGAAATATTCCCAGGCCCGATGGCCTATGGTACACAACTGACTCACCTTTGCAGTGAACTTGACCCGTCTTCCATGCGTAGAATTCTCTAGCTCGCCGCCGTCCCAGAGCTGGTTCACATTCATGAGGCAAGGGGAAGGCGGATGCTTTCAGATCTACTGTGTCTTGTTCCTGTCATGTTTGTAAAAGTGTAATGCTCTCATTTCCTCTGACCCACGCGACTGGTCGTGTGCACGTTGCACCGCTGTTCGTTCCCCGAGTCCCTATTACAGTCAGTTTGGACTTATATAGGGATACATCAATACATAATTTCATACACGTCTATGTGTATGAAGACTAACTTTCCAGTTCCTCGCGGCCCCTCTCGTAGCTTCTGTCGTCTCAGCCGCCCGAGGCACTCATTCTAGCTGCTGATTCCTCACCACGGATGGCAGAGGGTGAGCGTCTGTCCTCGCCCAGAGAACGCGGTGCGTCTGTTCCATCATTTCTTTTCTTTTCCATATATTTTTATTGTAATTAATAGAAGGGTTACATTATATTCACCAGATAGAAGGTGCACTACTTCACATTGATACCCTTTCTCATGTCTTGGTCCCCATTTCCCTCCCCCCCACCCCCGCCCCTCATCTTGTTTTCCCCCCTTCCCTATCAAATTTCAAATATCCAAATACAAATAAATTCAATATATCAGATAACAAAGTGAGATACTATACCAATATGAGATAACCAAGGGACAGCAAAGGAGATGAGAGATAACATAGTACATTAAGGACAACAATCACTCATTATATGGCTTTTGTTTCTATATCCTAGAGATCCTTTCATTTAGGTCATACTATATGGCCTTATGTATCAAGGTTTTGCTCTATTATAAATCTCTGCTAGGAGAGCCCAAGGTTTCTACTGATTATGATGAATGAGGGAAACCATTGAGCCTAAGTTCCTTTGAGTCTGGCTTACTTCACTTAATATGATCTTTTCTAAGTCTTTCTATTTCCTAACAAATGGGGCGATGTCATTCTCCATCGTTTCTTAGCTCTGTCTCCATGTGGTTTCTTTGCTGGTAAAATGAGTGTGCGTGAGGTGAAGATACTGTGCGTGGATGGTGGTATTTCAGCTGGTTGACAACTCCATAGTGTTTAACACAACAGCAAGAATTTAAGCCATAGGTCTGGTTAAGATTCCAAGTGGAATGACAAGTTTGCTATGGATACACACGCACACACAAAGACAAGTTTATCATATATATGCTATATATATATGTGTGTGTGTTATATATATACGTATGGACATATACATATATTGAAAGACAAGTTTACCACATATATACCACACATTATATATATATATATATATATGTATATACCATACCATAGCTCTGCCTCTCCCCACTGCCCTGACCAGACTCGGTCTCAATAGAAACTTGTCTCCATAAACCGGAGGTTTTTCTTTGTTGTTGTTGTTTTTAATGGACCGTGTGAAGTTATTTCTTTTTTCTTTCATTTTCTTTCCTTTGGTGTATCCTCTGTCGTCCCTGTTTTTGATTGTGGTACCCTGTGTCTTGTATATATGTCTATCTGATTTGAGGAAGGTGAGGCCAAGGACAAAGGGTAAATCGATGCAGCAGGGATACTCACAAGGCACTGTTGGAAATGAACTTTACACCTGGGGGGAGGAGGGGAAGAGGGGAGGGCAGGAGGGAGGAAAACAAGGGAGGGGGAACAGTGTTCCTCAAGAAATGCCCTCATTACCTTACTATGGACCCGTAACCACTCTTACATCACTTTACAATGAAATTTCATTTTTTTTAAAAAGAGGGATTTTCAGACTCAAAAGAAACAAAAAGAAACGTGTCCCCATCGTCCCCCGCCTCTGAACTGGGTAACACCTCCGCCCTCGCGTGCTACGTCCTGTCCTGTCTGCTTCATTCTCTCACCTCAACTACAAAAGATGTTTAACGTGTACAGCTGGGATGTGTGTGCGGCCAGAAAAACACCTCAAGGTGTTGCAACTCTTCACATATTAGGGAAGAGGGACGTGAACATAATGGTTGAGTTGGCAGGGAACCATAAAGGGCACCTAAAAACAAGAAAATGCCAACCAGAAACTCCGCAGAAAGTCCAGCCGTGGCTCGGCAGCCGTTCCTGACGTTTGCAGAGGGCTGGGCTGAGAAGGAAGCAGATTCTTCCGCTGAGGCCGTCCAGGCTTTTAGCTTCTCACACTTGCACACTTCCTATCATATTGGAGACACAGAAGGACCTACTTGTACATAAGGTTCCAATTCTTTGTTGACACCAAAGGTTACATGGAAGCTTTCCCCACTCACTCATTTTATACTCAGAGGGAAAAGAAAACAAATCCCCAAATCCTTCACGGTGAAAAAAAAGAGAGTTTAAGTAGGTTATCTTCATTTGACTTGCAAAAGGAAATGTTCTTTTATCTTCAAACTTGCTGGTGTTCCAGAACTCATCATCTTAAAAAGCCAGAGGGCCACTGTCAGATCTCATAATGAACAAGAGCTGTATAAGCTCTAAAAAATCAAAATCCCCCTGAAAAACAATCGACATCAACCACACCTTTTAAGCCCTTCCCCAGGGAGCCAGGAATATGAAGACAGGACACAATTTTTAGAAAGTAAACAAATGAACTATTATATTATGAGGACATCCATCATCCATCCATCCATCCATCCATCCATCCAATAAAGAAGAAAGAAGTTACGTAGATGGCATACCAGAAGCTTCCGGAGCCCTTTCTGGCCACTGACTGAAAAGGCCAATGAGATGAAATATTGAGTTAATGTCTAATATGGAGCCCCCACAGCAAGGCCTTCGATGTCCACATTGCACAACCGACCCTCCTGGGAAACAAGACTCTTCCTGAGCGTTTTCCCTCTTGGCCCAGCTCCTGTGGACACGCCAAGCGAGCCAGGCCTAGATGTGCAGACTCACCGACTTCAGAGCTCCCGAGAGCAGCCCAGGGCTCTGAGGTGGGAACCCATGTGGCGGAGGCCCTGAGGTCGGAGGAGAAGTGGTTTAGAAGACAGACACGGAGTTTCCACGTCCGTGACAAAACAAGGCTGTCGATGGATGATAGTGATGTTTATGCAGCAGTGATAATGCCAGGGAACTGAATTGAGTGGCTATCACGGCCCATTTCTTTTTGGCTACGCCTATTTTCTTGCAGGAAGGCATTTGGAGACAGAGCTGAGACTAGAGCAGCTGAGCTGGTGTTTACACGCCATGTCAGAACTCCTCCATAATGATTTCTTCAGAAGCAATCTTAGGGGTATTAATTTAAAAATAACCATTAGAGCGAGCATTAAAAGCCTAAATAACGTTTTTAGACACGTAATTGGAGATGTAATTGGACTTGTCAGCTTACTAATGTTTGCAATTAAAAGAGGAATGCTTCAAATAAAAGACATTTTAACACTAAGCCTCACTCTAAATAACACAAACATTTTCGGGACTGTTCCAAATCAAAAGTCAAGAAGCTTAGAGAAGTACAAATAAATACGGAAACAAATCACAGCCCGAGCTCACTGGCTGTCGGGTGTGGGTTTGATCTGCAGAGCTTTATGTTTGAAAGAAAAGAGGCCAAATAGTGTCCAAAGTCTAACAGAGCTACAATTTAAGTCATATCGTGTCAGTCCAAGGGGTCTGCAGATTTAAAGTCAAGGACCGTAATCATCTCATTCCACCATCTCCATTCCCTGGCTGGTCGCTTTTCCTGGATACACGGAGGCAATTGCTGCTTTATAAAGCTGTCTTTATTGGAATGCTCATTGTGAAGAATTACAGTTCTCTCCAGCTGATCAAAAATTCTCAGAAGGTTTTCCTGCTTTTCTCCCATGGACTGATTCCTGAGACTTTTTCCATTTTTTAAAAAAAAATTATTAAGATTTATGTTTCATGCAAGAGATTCTCAACCAAATAAAAAGTAACTAAGGTTTTCTTTATAAAATACTTATTTCATTCCAAAATAATCTCGATTTCTTTCTAAGGTGGTGGGTGTGCACGTCAGCATGGTGAGCTTTCAGAAGCTCTGGAACCAAAGCACACAGGAACACGTGGCTTACCATTCCACGTTCCTAGTTGTATTTTTGTAAATCACAGATGCTGCACAAACACAATTGTGTGACAGTGTGACTTCAACGCATACCACGGGGCCAGGAGCCAGCAGCCCCCACCTGAGACCCGCTACTCAGGAAGCTGAGATCTGAGGATCGTGGTTCAAAGCCAGCCTGGGCGGGAACGTCCCCATGGAGACTCTTATTTCCAATAGGCCACTCAAAACCCCGAAGTGTGCTGTGGCTCAAGTGGTAGAGCACTAATCTGGAGCACAAAGAGACTTGGGGACAGCTCCCCAAGTTCAAGCCCTGCAACTGACAAAAACAAACAACAACAACAACAACAAAACTACAGTAGGATGCAAAGCTGTGCTGGTGACTGCTTCAACATGTTAATCTGTGTGAATACCTACTCTTTGTCGCAAAATTTTACAAGTCTTGATGGTTGTAACATTTATTATGTAGTATTATATATTTTGTACACTATGTTATACATATGTTATACATATGATATATGCCATAAATAATATAGAGTAGATATATATGTCATACATAGTACATTTGTATAACATAATGTAGCATATTATAATGTAATAGAACATATACTATAGTATACAACACCTATACTATATACATTACGCACAACACATTGTCTAATATATACATTATATAAAATATATAATATACACAGATGATATGTAATAGATACACATATACACTATGTAGCATGTATATTATATATTATGTTTGTATTATATATGTATGTTATGTATGTATCCTAGCATATGTCATAATTATTTACATTATACTATATTTTATATATTTTATACATATATACATCTATATTGTATATATACATGTTGTATACATCATGCATGAATACGTATAGATTGTATATGTGTGTGTATTGTATGTATCATACACATGTATGTATATATTGTACATAGATGTGACCCACTATGCATGTATCTTACATGTATTATTTATGATATATGTTATTGCTTCTCTATATAAGCATATAATATATTATATAATATAGTATCTCTTCTATACAATAAATCTTATAGCTGGAATTGTAGCTGAGTTTCTATTACTCATTGTTTAACCCACATAGTTTCTACTCAGGTCTGCCCATTTTCTCTCCCATCCCTTTAGAGAAGATGAGATCCCCTTGGTTCTACGGTGTGTGTGTGTCGGCTCCTCCTCACACAGGGTCCTGGCTGCTGGGTGCTGTGCCAGACCTTGAAGTAGGACTTCTCTGGGGGCCTGCAGTGCCCTCCTGCTGGGGCGGAGCTCCATCCTCATCACCACTGACCTGTCACTGCGCCGGCACAGAAGGGGAAGGTGCCCACGCCCTTAGAACGGTGCATGTGTGTGCATGTGACTGTGTGTGTGTGCTCGGGTGTGTGTGCATGTATGCCTGTGTATGTGTGCTGTGTGTATGCATGCCTGTGCTGCACAAGCATCCACATGTGTGCCTGCGCGTGATGGGAACAAAGCCAAAGGGTGTGGCTGTGTTTTCTCAAGTTGCACCTCGAAGTGTCCCCAGCTGTGTTGGCTGTGCTCACAGCCACAAGAGCACACTCCATCGCAAAAGCAAGCTTCTGTGGCCTCTGCCTAGAAATATGTAAGTCCTTGACACAAAGACCATCTTAGCATTAAGGAAAGGGAATGTCCAATGATAACTTACACCCATGTGAACAGTCTTCTAACACTCTGCTCTCAGGTGAAAGGTTAAGATTCTAATAAGCATCCCTTCATTCCAAGGTGAATATTACAAAAATGCTGTTTAGTTTGGGCTTGGAGAATTTAGAAGGCAATTTAATGTGTCAGTGACCCTCTTTGCCATTCTCTCAGGCTTGGGTAAATTCAATTTAATGAATAGGCCAGATGGGCTTTCTTGAGCCATTTATCAGGTTATAAAATCTTAGAGCCATATAATATCAGTCCCCCAAATGAACAGTCAGAGTTGTTGTTAGTATCTTCTACAAAATTAGCACCTCACAATTTAGATTTAAATGCCTGTATAAATAATAGTTTTTTTTATTAAAATGATAAATATGCTTCTTGTTAATATAATATGATATAAAGCCAATGACATGTGGGATGGTTGTTTTGCTAGTTCCCCAAAATGAAACTTTATTACAGATTAGATGAGAAATTGTACCATTTTTTTAAAAAAAGACATATTTCCTTACAGAATGCTGTTTTGCTCTAAAACAGCTTAACAGGCCATGTGATAAATCATAGAGATGTCTGAAAATTAAATATTTCTCAACAAAGCCAGAGAATATAGAATCATACCACTTCTATAGATCCTTCAAAAGTCCCTAAGATTAAATTTATTTGTGGCTATTTTTGTTGTCCTTCTGGGCATCTGCTTAATACATCAAATCAAACTGTATGTGTGTACAGAAGTTGCTGATGTCACACGACTTGTGTCTCACATGCATGGAGACCCACATAACACTCTCTGATCCCACCCTAGTATGGATCCTGCAGGGAAAATGGACAGCTGGTCTACCACTAGCATCCAGGAAGAGGGGGGAGGAATAGACCACTGGTCTACCAGAAGCCCCTTTGTTCACATCATCCTGTTTTCATCTCCATGCTCCTCCATTCTGTAGATTTTGCTTATCAGCTGAGCAAACAGTTTGAGTGAGTACTTCCATGTTACTAACCTCACGGCCACCCCTCCCCACCAGCTCAGTCAGAGTACACTGAGGAAGACTCCCATGAGATTGTAGGGACTCGTTCATTTGACTATAGAGATCCAACTTGACCAGGAACCATGAAAGAGCTTGGTCCTCCCAGCTGCTTCTCCATCCATAAATACAGCCATGAGGAGGGGTAGCTGGGGGAACTTTCCAACTGCTAGGAGATATCCTGGATGCTCATGGGCTGAGAAAAGGCCATGAGTTCAGGACCTGAGCAGCCTGAAGACTCTGAGTAAATCCTGGATGTCCACTTTATCTCAGTGGCCACCAGGACCCCCCTTCATTCACTACGTCCCACCATGCGCCCATAGCCCTCAGGCCCCATCAATGCTTAGAGCCTGTTAACAAGGGGCTGTTGTTTTTCTACAAAGACTGCAAAAGGGATTTTGTAAAGCTTAATTTCCTTCTCTGAGTGCTGGTTTTATATATCATCTCCTTGCCGATTTCACAGTGATAGCTGCGGAGAAATGGATGTGTTTTTCTTACTTCCAATTACCTCTCCTTCTTATCTGTAAATGGCTCCATTCACCCATCTGTCTTTTGGATGACTTGTAATTTGAATGGCTAAACAGTACCATGCAGACACCTTTTCCTTGTAAAATACGTGGGTTTTTAAATTACACGTGTCGGTGTGAGGCTGAAAACCCCTTGAAAAATGTTCACTAGGCCAAGAATTTCACAGGATGTGTGCAGCCAAGGCTCCGTCTCCGTAAGATTCGGAGGCAAACCGTTATCATTGTGCAGCAGATCAACCGAACTGTGCTTTTCCATTGGATAACCCCGTTTAGTCGTGTTCAGCTACTGGAGTAGAAAGATTAGTTTGTAAAAGAGTTGGTAGGTTAATCTGTGTATAAATTCTCATTGTCTTTGATGACACACCACCAGGAGAGAAATGTTATTAAACCAGCATGCAGGCCACCTGTTTGTTGCACGTGTGATGCTGATGTGGAATTAACAAATAAACAGAGTCCATTTTCCTCACTCCAGATCACATGCACCAAGCCATGTAGACAAGGGAAGTGCTAAGAAGTTGCCCCCCCCACCAAGAAAGGAACCGCAGTCTTTGAATACTTGAGTGTGTAAAGGGGTGTTCTGTGGATTTGGGAATGCGTACACGGAAAGCGTGCTTCTAATGCAGCAGCTCACCAGGGGCCAGCTCTCCATAAGCCTCTCCTTCCCTCCTCCTGTTCCTGGCATCTGTAACTCCCATGGTGGCTGAGGGGCCTGTGTGTCGGGGTTAGGGGCAGGAGGGGAGGTGACAGGGAAGAGGAACAGGAGGGGAGGTGACAGGGACACTGAGGGGTGCCAGCGAAGGTGGTTTCCCCAGTGGCAGAGCACAGAGCACTGCTGAGAGCTATTTGGCATTGTCTGGCCTCACTTCCTTCTAACACGCTGGGTCCTGGGATGAGACTGACTTTGATTTTTGAATGACTGTGTGTCCTGCCAGCAGAGGCCAGGAAGAGAGAGGTGGAGACGAGACTTCCCGGACCTCCTCAGCCTGGGCAAATGACTCAAAGCCTGTCGAGATTCTCATTTTATTTTTACTTTTGGTCATCAGATGACCTTCTCTTACGCTGATAACTTAAAACTGCATTCTCGCTTCCTGAGTTTTAAATTAGTGCATCGTTAGGAGATCCCTTTTGACGTCTAAAATCGAGCTGTGAAGTTCCGGTGCAGGGTCCGTTCCCAGTGCTGATTTGTTAACTGGGGTCCCAACGGGTTCAGGCCTTGTTCAGATCTGATCAGTTTTGGAATTCAGCTTGATTTTATTTTATTTTTTCTGTAATCCTGGGCTTTGAATTTAGGGTCTTTTAATTGCTAGTCAGGCACTCTACCGTGTAAGCCATGCACACCCACCTACATTGTTTTTACTTGGTTGGTTGTTATTGGGGGAGGGCAGGGTCTCACACTTTGGCTAATAACCAGCCTCAAACCCAAAGTAATCTCCCTGCCTCTGCCTCTCAGGTAGTCAGAGATAAAGGCATGAGCCGCTGCAAGAGACTTTGTCCTATTTGTATTTAGTTCTTAAAAAGAGTCCTTCTGCATGCCCAGCTTTCAGTAATAATCAAAAAGTCCAAACGCAGACTGCTCCATCACACCAAGAAGAAATCCCTTCCCAGGAGCCCTGAATGGCTACACCCTTCCCCACACAAAGACCAGACGCCGCTGCTAAAACACCCTGCTTCCCGAAGCAGTAAAAAGACAAGCAGAAAACACATTCATGGAGAGGAGCTACAGGAAATACTGGCAATTTGCACAACCAAAATTTAGGAAAAGTATGGACTGTGAGTTTTATAGTAGTTCTGTCCCTTCCTGGGTCTTGAACCCAGGGCCCGGGCACTGTCCCTGAGCTTCTTTTGCTTAAGGCTAGCACTCTTCCACTTGAACCACAATGCCACTCTGGGCTTTTTTTTTTTTTGGAGGTGAGTAGTTTATTGGCGTTTCCAGCTATTTTAAAATAAACCTCATTTTCTTTCCCCAATTTGCTCTCATAAACCACAACACCAGAAGTGCTCTAGGCAAGCTAGCAAAGGCAAGGCTCCCTGGAGAGAAAGCATGCCCTAAATAATTAATCCGTGATTGTTTTGATGTATTTTGAAATTAGCTGAAAGTTCTGGGCTACATGTTCACACTTTAGTTCAGTCCACCATATCATTTGGAGAACAGGAATCTTTCTGTCACAGATGCAGACTCCAGAGTTACACAGACTATGTGTGATAATGTTTCAGCATCCACTTCACAAAACAAGACCCAGCGACACACAGTAGATGTTGCGAGTATTCTATGAGGACGTGAGCAATGGTTGTGGAAATCTTTTTGATCACAGATTATGTATGGGCAAAAAAAATAGTAATTGAATTAGATAGTTATTTACAAATCTAAGTATTTTGTTTCTGTTCAACTTTGTTTCATGGTAAGCATCCGCTAGTAGACTTTTGGGACCACATAAACAATCTTACCACTGTAAAGGACAGGCCATAATTTGAAAGTAAGCATAAAGATAAGCTATTTGATAGATGCTTCTGTATTTCTGGTTCACAAAGTCATGATTCTGCCTTTGGCTCTGAAATGTGATAGGTGAAATTCAAGATCTAAGCTCTGACTCAAGTTTTCTTGACTTCATTTCTTTTCTGCAATATCTAACTCTGTACATGTTGGTTCAACAAATGCTATTTTCCAATTGTAATTATTTTCATTTTAATATTATAGACTATGTATTGGCACTTGAGTTTTTCCTCATGTGTTTTGGCCAAGATAAAACAAAACATGCAGAGCTAGAAGAGAAACAGAAAAAAAATACTTGTGTAATAAAGAAGTAAATTATTTTATTTATATAAAGATTCCCTTCCAGCAGTTAAGTAGTTGAATAAGAACCACTGAAAATAACTGAGTTTGGCCACACATACACTTCTCGACAAGATCACTTATTCATGTAAAAATAACATCTTCCCTGTATAGCTTCTCAACCAGCATGCTCAATTAGAACATCGACATCTAATCCTCGAATAAATTCCCTCAGAACTAACCAGAGACAAGGAAGATAAAAACACTCCGCATGTCCGTGGACTCATTTCTATTCTGGTGTCTACTTCATTTGGTAAATTACGATATTTCCTTTCTCATTAGGATGAATTCAGAGGGCGAACGGGACGTTTGATAGGTGCTGGTTCCTCTTCTGCGGGCCTGCTCGCGTGCGAGAATCGCTCACACTTGGCTCACCGGATGCCTAAAAAGTGGTTTTAGATCTCTTTATCACTCCCATCTGTCGATGAGCTTCCTACCTCTGGGACACAATTGTGTTTAAACAAACAATGGTTTACTTGCCTGCTCTCCTGTTCAGAGAAACACCACCAAACAGACACACTCAGAAATTACCATCGTGGCTGGCCCACATTCTACTTACCTAAAATAATATTTGATTTGATGCGGTGGGACTGGACTTGAGGTGGCATTGTTTTTTTCTCCAACTTTAAAGGCAGATTCATGGATCTTTATCTCGCTTCATCTTACTCTTTCGCCTCACTTTGTCTTGTTAGCCTGTCCCGGGCCAGGGTTATTTAATCGCTATGCTAATCCACTTGGTTGGGCTCCGATCGGAGTGCAAATCTCCTAACCAGACAAGGCCACAAGTTCACGTCCCTCCTCAAGGTTCAGTGGCAGCCATGCCTTCAGGGCGAATTTCCTTCCAGTTATCAGCGGGCCAGCAGTGTGCTCGCTTTATTTTTCACCAAGGCTATGCACCAATCTTTGGACATTACGCCTCATGGTCAGATGGGCAAGATATCAAAGGCTGCGGCCGGAGAGGATGGTTCTGCTATGTGTCTGCCCACACATCTTCTTTCATTCATTCAAGATATTTCTGGTCACTATTTAAACTTCCTCACATAATGCACGCACACACACACACACACACACACACACACACACACACACACACAGAGGCAATGTGCTGCTGCTTCACTTAACGTCCAGGTCAACATGGTCAAAGACTCCAACCTATCAGTTTTCAGCCTACTTTTCACATCAGTCACAGCACTCTGGGAGTGGAGATGCGAGGGTTCTGACTTTAAGGCCGGAACGGGCGCGTGGGCCTCTTCCCGGGGCCGTCCTGTCGTAACCGCACACGTGAACATTCACACGGAGGAATTCATCACGGGCCTCAAAACTGTCGCCCTGCCCACCAGCAGAGGGAGAGAGAGCGAGGGCTACCATGGGCATGGACAGAACTGCCTTGCTCTCCATCTCTCACGCTCCCCTGCTCATGGGGGAACCCTTAAAATTGACAGGGAAAATGTAGCAGTGCTGGTGTGAGTTGCTGGCTTCGAAGTCTCTGTCATCAGTCATTATCTTCAACTCATCTGCAGAGATTCTCATGGAACCTCTGCCATGCACCCCTGTTATAGGGAACCCCACCGACGGTAGCGCATTATTTGGAATGAGAGGTAGTGGTATTCTGAGCATATTTTAGCCTCCAAGCAAATTTCAAGACAGCGGTTTTAATTCTTTTTATCCTATTTAATAGGAAATCACAGCATTTGGGGGAAAATGGCACCCTCTTTATGGTCTCCCATCTCATCACTTTCTCTTTCTGTTATCACCCTTTTATGGTCTTGATTATACCTATTATACTTCCCTTCTAAGAGAAAAATAGCAAGCTACTGAAAAGAGTACTTCCATTAAAAAAAAATACATGCAGAAGCATTCTGTGAAAGACAGTTATAAAGAGAGTGTGTGGGGGGAACCAAGAAGAAAAATCTAGAGAACAGCTGTGTTTGCATTCTAATGTATTCTGCTTTTTCATCTTGAGCGTCGCCGGCCCCGGTGGCCGATTCTATGTGCATGATTTTATCGTGTTCTCCTCATTCTTGCTAACTCAGGCCTCGTGCAGAATCAGAGCAAAGAGAAGACAATCTTTACTCAAGGACGGGTGGAATTTAAATGGCCTGATGTCTTCTATGTACAATCTCCTAAGATTTTGGTCATGTTAGTGGTATCACCATCCTCCTCTAAAATGAACAACTATTGAGTAACGATTACAATTATAGGATTCATTAGAGCTAGATAAGTAGCAATGCAACAAAAAAGAGAGGAAGATTTGTAGGAAACTTACAAAACACAAACATTAAAAAAATCTCCTCTGGTGAATTCAGTATGTGATCTAATTTAGATAAATATTTCCAAGGAATTTCTAGATATCATCATGGGACACAAAGATCGGAATTCTAATATAGACTTTTCATGACTTTGAAACCTATGGAAGATATGGGGTTTTTTGGAAAGAATTGAAAATACAATAGAATTCATAACATTAAGATAAATAAATGATTAATTTTTAAATAACTGATTGAACCAGCATCTTTAATCCTTTAAAACATGTGAGAGTATTTGCTATCACAAATACTATGTCCTATATGGAATTTTATATGTTCCTATGTGGTCTTTCAATTTTGTTTTGCGAGTCCCTGGGCTTTTGCTGTGTATGTGGTATGGAGGAATCAAACCCAGGGCTTCATACATGCTAAGCCAGCATTCTACCACTAGGCCATGCTCCTGGCCATCCAAAAAAAAAGAAAAAAATCTCTCAATTTCTTCCAAACCCAGCATAGGGTTGCAAAGAAATTGCCTAGGCGTGCATCATTAAGAAGAATCTAAACCCTAACCATTCTCCTTGCTCTCTTTACTCATTTCTACAGAGCCAGTGTGTTTTGGGAACTTGGAAGTGACGTGCAGCGTTCATATCTACCAGGTGTGTCTGCTGGCTCACACCGCCACACCAAGCCACCTGGCTCTGCTCCAGGAGGCTCCCGAAGGCCGCAGGGAGAGAGGAAGCCTCTGGGAAACTCTCTTCCCCCGAGTTTGCTTTACTTGTTTTGACTGCACAGAAATTAAACTACTGTGTTTCAAAAGAATCCCCACACGGCCTGATAGAGAATCTATACCTAAAAAACAAACAAGAAAAGCACCGGACTTTCTCTTCCTCTGGCAGAATGGGGAGGGCTCACTGATGTCTTAAAAAGGCATTTCCCCTTATTTATGAAGCCATCAGTGTTCATGCAAGCTTGGGATTTATTTTTTTAATAAGACCTGATTTATTATTGGATTTGAATTCAATTTGTGTTCATTCTGGTAGCCCTATGTATGAAGATCAAAAAATATATATGTAATATCCTATTTATATTGTATTATGTATGTTATATATTATTTTTATAATATATCATATGTTGTAATTATTTATACATAATAATCTATGTATCATATATATGTTTATATGTTATACTCATACATATGTATGTGTATGTACACACACACACACACACACACACTTATTTGTCCGTTTTTCTTTCTTGGTTGCAAGTCAATCGCAAGTACTCTAGGCCTTCCAGGGCCCCATGTAGCAATAACCCAGTGCTTCCTGTAATCCAATTCCAATGCGTTTTCCTGCGGTTGACAGCAATACAACTCTCATGACGGCCAATAGATATTCCACATAAAATCCGCAGCTGCTTCGCTAGAGAAAACGATGCCTGGAACAGCTGGCTGTACACTGATAAGGTTATCAAACGGGAGACTAAATCTTGGAAATCAGTATCTCATTATTCCATCCTACCGCCACTCTCACACAAAGGCTTCATTCCAGGACACAACGCGGGATGAGTCAGCTTAAAGCCAAAAAAGAAAAAAAAAATCAGTGCACTTACCTGTAGCTAGTTGTCAGGCAAGAACGCATGAAATGTCTCTCACTTCCTCCCAAATACCTCATTAACCAGGCGTTTATGAAGACGATGACATCGGACACTGCACGGTAAAACACCACGACGGGTGAGTGGACACGAGTCCACACCCGTGAAGGCAGCGGGCAGGCGTCCATGGTGTTATTTTATCCCTCAGCGGGAATTTCCAGTATATTACAGGAGAAAGCCAGGCCACACAGAACCAGCAAAATGTGTTTCTCAATAGACTATCATGAAGGGGGGAAAAAAGATGAAACACGAAAATGAGAACTCTGCACGCTGAGGAAATTCTCACCAGAAAATAGACACCAAGGTGTGCGCATGATTTCTGGAAGGCACACCTTCTTCAGTAAAGCGCTCTGAGCACTTGAAGAGGAGTCTGGGAATCTCCGGCTGGGAATGAAGCTCTGTGGTTGAGTACTGCCGGGCAGTCACCAGAGTCTACCTTTGAATTAAATGGAGAGCCTTACAGAACTCTAAGCCCTGAGGGCAGCTTCAGAACAACCATTACACGAATGGAGAGCTGGGTCATCATTGAACGAATGGAGAGCTGGGTCATCATTACACGAATGGAGAGCTGGGTCATCATTACACGAATGGAGAGCTGGGTCATCATTACACGAATGGAGAGCTGGGTCATCATTGAACGAATGGAGAGCTGGGTCATCGTCGACGGACGTGTGGGCGTCCACAAGATGAGGCCAGGTGGAGGACGCTGGGAAGGCCACGGAACAGTACCATGGCTTCCTATCAATTGCTGCAAACTCTGTAAGTCTCTACCAGAAGGACATACATACTGTAGTATAATATAATACAATATACATATCAACTGCCATGATTTCCGAATGTGTTCTTCCTTGGCTGTTGCCTACTTTTGTTATTTTTGGAGTGACCACTGGGGGGCACCAGGCAAAGTTTTTGCATTTGTATTCCAAACGTCCAGGTTGCTTTTGAATAGGCTGAGTGCTGAGAATCGCAGAGATGGAGTTGAAAAGTTAACGTGTTTTGTTGTTTTAAAGAAAGAGGATCATTGGTTTTTTCTGTTTTTTTTTCCTGTCAGGAGAGGCACAGGAATTTGGAAGATATTCTAGATGCGATGGTTGAGACGTCTCCTTTCAGAGAGGACGTGTTGTGTCCAAGGTGTTTGTAAAATGACCAAGTGATTAGTTCTGTGCACTCACGTGACCACTGCATGCTCCGAAGGCAGTTAAGATGAGATATATACAATATAAATATATAAAATATAAAAATATAGAAATATGTAATATATAAATATAATGTACAAATATAATACACAAATATTAAATATATATTGTATTATATGCAAATATATCATATACATATAAAATACTAATACATAAATATACAAATATATAATATACAAATATATAAATTTATAATTTAAATATATTTATATATTGGTGGGGGAGTTACCGTTCAGATTTGGTAGTCCTCAAAAAATCACTTGAGAAAACCCGTTGATTTCTGTGGCTAGATCCGCACAAAGCAAGAGCCTGTGACGCCGGCCCCTTGCACTCAGGCCTCCTCGGGGATGCAGGCTTCTCCTCCTGCCCGGGGCCACTCTTCCTGGCCACTACACTAAAGGCTCCAGTGCATTCAAGGAGAGGTGCTGGAGACACGCGGCCCACCGCTCTGGTGACAGGAGGCCCTGCTCAGCCAGGCGCCTCCACGAACCTCGCTCGCGTGGCTTCACAGAGGAGCATGGGAAATGAAGGGATCTTGCACAGGTTCTCTCCCTCCTTCTGCTCACAGCCCCCCTCACGCGCAGCGCAGGCCCACCAGCCTGACTGCAGAGATCCTGCTTCGTGAAAATACTCGGCTAATGATGATAAACCCTCCAATACAAGTCAAGACGCAGACGCTGGAGCAGATGGCGAGACCCAAGTTGGCAGAAAATGCAAGTGCCTTGCACACAACCGTTCCTTTATTTTCCAAATCCAGATGAATTGTGCTACAAGTGACCCAGCTTCCTCCAAATTCCCCCACAACAAATGTCTTTTCTTAATAAAGATAGACCTTAAGAGGCTCTGTGCAAAAGGAAAACATTCACAAAGCCATGATAAGACAGTCAAAAACGCAGGGCTGAGGAGTGGCGGGGACTCTCATCATCAAAGCTTGCACGGGAGAACGGTGTTATTAAACACTACATCTCCGCCTGCTTAAAAAATTATCAAGAAAAGCAGAGGCACAACAGCCATGCCGCAAAATCCCACCGTCTATGAAACCACATAAGAATCTCGTGCAATTAAACAACTTCAAACGCACATATACATATATATGCATGAATATACATATATATGCTAATGTTTGCAAATTTGAGGGAAAGGAAAACAAGCTGGGGCGTTTGATTTTTGATGGCTGCACTACCAAAGTTCATCATCACGTGCTTTCCACGACGGACGTTGTAGAGGTTTTCATGATTTGTTTGTCTTCTTAAAGTATCCCTGTGGCTAACTGCTTCTTCCTTTTACAGTTAAGTACTTATTGAATCACTTCCACCATGGTACTTTTTCTTTCTGTTTCTGGTCAATGAATTTATTAAAATATTTTAATTAGAATTGCTTCTGGTCTACACCCTTCTGACTGCAGAAAAGCCCAGACAACCAAGCCACTGCCTTCCCCGACACAACAAACTATGCACAATGTATTCGATATGCAGGACGTACTGTGAGTAGAGACAGACAGACAGAAATGCTGACATATTTCATACTTTTCTCAGAAAAACTTGAGGGAGAGGAAAATGTATGAAATGCATTATGCTTGATAATATTATACTGTAATACATTGTTTCCTATAAAGAACATATGCTAACACAAATTTAAGCAATGTAGTGATTCAGACTAAATTTTGAAAAAAAATCCAAAGTGAATACATTTGCACACGCCATGGAAAATTACTAGCATCTCTAATGTGTATGAATTTCCAACAGATCGATAATGGACCAGAAAACGATCGAAAAGCGGAGTAAGAATACACTCAACAGGATTGAAGAAGCCAATTAGGAAAGAAAAATATAACAGGAGTTATTAGCATTCAGAAATGCTAGGTCACCAATTATCCTGCATCTCACTTAGCTAAGATTTATACTCTCCAGGATATGAATCACGCACTGTTTACAGAGAAATAAAGATGCACGAATATATATTCTGTTACTCAAAGTTGTGTAATTGGAGCCACCATAGTAATAATAATAACATTAATAATGAATAACAGTACTGACTGTTAATGCTTTTGCCAGAATCTGTGCCAAGAATGCTTCCATAGGTTAATTATTTAAGTCAAAATGGCACAGTCATGGTACCATGTGCATTACAGGATTTATTATTCGATTCCCATTAAGCCCTTTACTAAATCAAAACCAACACAACTGCATGTGATTCATACATGATGAAGAATCGCTCTAAGCGCCTAAAAATGTGGACACGGGAGAAGTCTAAAATCAGAGGAACTCAAAGGGTGCCATTTTCATTACATAAACTTTGATATCCATTCAACAGTATGAGCCTGTTTTAATCTTAAAATGTAAATGCCACCAACAGTTCTATCACAGAATTTCTGCCCATCATCTGCATGCTGCTACCTTAGCTTCCTTAAACACTGTACTGAATTTTAGTCCTGCATCTTTTAATACACCCTAATTTCTATGGTTTTCTCGTGTAGTTTCTTCTTCCTCATTTGGAATTCCTTTTCATGGGAACAGTCTTGTGAGTAACTCCGGCCCAGTGAAGCTCATTAGGCAGTTTGCGTCTTCCCCTGAAGTTTCTGGTAGCCTGGTTGTTCTCTGCTTCAATGCCTGTGGCTTTGAATAAGCATCTGCTGCACGAGCTGGCTAAGGAAAGAGACACTGGAAGCTACCAGAAGATCCCCCGCCAGGGCAAAGGCAGAAATATATGGCCCTATGGGGACAGTTGCTGATGAGGAGGAAAAAAGAAAAGGATACTCAGAGCCTGGGACAATGGGAACGATGATTTTGTGATGTGGCTGAACATTTAACAGAAAGATCACTAGCTCTGACTTTAGAAGAAAGAAGGAAAGAAAGAAAGAGAGAGGAGGGAGAAGGAAGGAAGGAAGGAAGATAATGTTTGATAGTATATAGAGGTAAAGACAGATAGATGAAGGTTAGGTGAATGGATGGATAGACAGATGAGTGGATAGATGGACACAAGAGTGGATGGATGGATGGATGGATGGATGGGCGGATGAACTGCTAGGTGAATGGACTGATGGATGGGTAGGGGATAGAGTAGGTCCATGAAGGATGGATAGATGGTTATATAAACGGATGGGTGCAGACATGAATGGATGGATGAATGGACTGATGGATGGGTAGGGGATAGAGTAGGTCCATGAAGGATGGATAGATGGTTATATAAATGGGTGGATGAAAAGATGGGCGGATGAACTGCTAGGTGAATGGATAGATCAGACAGACAGAAAGACAGATCGGTGGCTCGACTGATCAATAGATGGATGGATGGGTAGATAGATGAGAGGAAAGTGCCAAGGTGGCCGTGACTTGACGGCGCAGGCCCCGGCTCTCCCCCTGTGTCCTGGTCCTCGCCCTGACGGCCAGTGGCAGGGGACAGTACCTCACAGGGAGGAGGTCGTGGCTCCTGACTGCTCGGCGTGCTCAAGTCTTCACAAAGACACTACGACTCTTCCTTCTAATGCCCTCGTGTAAGAGAGTTAACTGGGAAGCTGGAGACGCAGCTCCGAGGAGACCGAGGCCTTCCCCGGGGCGGGGTCCTCTGACGGCCAGGCCTGCCCCAGCTCAGGGGTCCCCACCTGTGGACACGAACGAGGGGGATCCCCACTGCCCCTGGGGGGAGAATCCCCCCTCCACCCTTTCTTCAGGGCTCTGCTGTGGGAGAGCTGACAGATGGAACAATTCATTTTGCCCAGCTTTCCTCAGCCTTTGCAGGAGCTGCTTTCTATGAATGACCTACTTAAATCTGACTATAAAATAAATATGGATGAAGCATTTTCAATCCCACGGTAATGACGGAAAAAAATAATAATTTTTTTTGGTAATAGAATCCACTACATTTTTCTTTAATAAAACTCAGCAAAAAAAAAGATAACCTTGAAAACCTCTCTTCTCTTGATACGATGCCTGCATAATTTTTGAATTAAAAGTGCGAGAGTTTAATAATATTTTCTTTCTTTATAGTTTATCATTAATCATAATCATCTCTCCATTTCCCTGCTTCATGAATTTAAATGCCATGTTGGCAATTGTTGTTTATCTTCTCCCAAAATCTAGTTTTTTTTATTAATGAGCACACATTTTGTGACTAAAAATACATATTTAATTGCTCAGAAACATAGGACTGAAATCAAATAAGTTATCAAATTTAAATAAAGATTGCACCTATTGATAAGCTATTGTATATGTATGCATGTCTGTAGGATATTTTGAAATTGCTTTTGCATGAATGTACTCAAACCCTCTCTCCAGTAGCACCAGAAAAAGGATAGTTTAATTCTCAGATCAGATTGCAACAATTCACTATGTTTTTTCAATAATTGGCAGATATATTGAAAAAAATTCTGAACTGCAGAAACCAATTACTAGGTGAAATAGTCTTCTTATTTGTGCATTATTAACTTCTTTTCTTTTCCTTTCCCTTTTCTTCTTCTGAAATGCAGCAGACTTGCCCAACACACCACATGTATCTTTAAACACAGATTTAAATCTAATCTAATTTTGAGTTGAGTTGGCAGATAGGTTCGGTCTATTGAAATTCCATTCCAGAATGAAATAAAACTCAGCAGTATAAAGGAGAAAAATAAGCAGATTTATTTTTTTTTAGATAGAAAATACCTCAACAGTAACAATCTGGTGTCTGAAATTTCAGAAAGTTCCACAGTGAGAAATTCAAGTATCCTGGAATGGCAGAGCCAGTAGCTAAAGAATTTCTTTTTCTTTTTTCTTTTTGCTTGATCCGGGGCCCTGGCCCTGAGCTCTTCAGCTCAACGATAGCACTTTGAGCCATGGCGTCACTTCTGGTTTTCTGGTGATTCAGTGGAGATTTTGGACACTGGGATGCAGTCCGTTTGTGGGAAATTGCAAGCACGGCTTCTGTTTCCCTTTTTAATCAGAGCACGCCATATTTGGAGAGAGAAAACCTTCCCCCTAGACAGCTGGGTTCCTTGCTGTCAGGTCCCCCCCCAGTTATTAATCTCATTGATAGAGGTTTGTAGAGAAGCACATGAAAAACACCTCCCAACACGGATCACATAAATCGCCTTCGCTGAAGCCCTGCGTCAAACCCACTTTCCTAACTAATTAACTTGGTGGTTAGTTACTACAGTGAAATTTGAATGTACTAATCAAATGTTTGTTATGTAATTGTATTACATTAACCCTGATTAGGGATGTGTTTATCTCTACAAGGACTGCATTAAAATGTAAATGCTACAACTGTTGATTGATGCACACTTATACCAAACGAGGCAATTAAGTGCAGCGTTTGATAGCCGATGAGTTACGACTTCACATGGAAGTCACATCCAAAAGCTCGGGTTGAACTCTAGAAAATTAGCACATACACAAGGTGTTCTATCCCCCTCTTCTAACCCGAGTCAGTAAGTTTCACAGAACATCATTACACCTAAAGACAACGTCTTCGTTGAAAATGGACGCAGAGCTATGGGATAGAAATCAAATCACCAGCACAAAGGTTCAGATTAGAGAGAAGAGAACTGTATGTGATGCATGAAATGGCTTTGCTTTTGGCTTTGGGTTAAGAAGGTATTACGATATTTGATTTAAAAAAGAAAAGAATTTCAAGCTACCTCCTGAAAACCCGCGGAAGCCAAAATTGGGACCCTTTAAAAACCAGTGTGCAATCAAGAATCCAATGTCGCTCCTACAAAATTAGGAACTGAGATGGCTGGGGGTGAGACATTCACCAGATACATGGCACTCA
This sequence comes from Megascapheus bottae, assembly GCF_031878675.1. Lineage (NCBI taxonomy): Eukaryota > Metazoa > Chordata > Mammalia > Rodentia > Geomyidae > Megascapheus > Megascapheus bottae. The sequence continues at coordinate 1,654,497 of NC_143540.1, forward strand.
CCAAACATAAATACAACAGTAATATCTGTAGTGTCACGGACACGGTTGTGCTGGGCTGGGCTCGTCTGTCCTCTCAAAGCGTGTCCATTCTCTCTTGATACTGATCTGTTCACTTCTCTATGTGTCACCATTTTTTTTTCTGGCCTTGAACTCTGGGCCTGAGAACTGAGCACTAAGCTCCTTTTGCTCCAGGCTAGCGCTCCGTCTGTTGAGCCACAGCTTTGTCTATCATAAACTGGAGATAAGAGTCTCACAGACCTTCCTGCTTCAAACCACCACGCTCAGATCTCAGCCTCCTGAGTAGCTGGGATGCCAGGCGAGAGCCGCCGGCCCCTGGCTCGGTCACCTTTTCTGTCAAAGCCCTTCACACAGTAGCAGCTATAAGCCTTCTTAATCTGATGTGTTGGTTAAGATAATAGAGATGGCTCTGCATCCTGATCCACGCTTTACCCTCACGTGCTGGGTAGTTTCTGGGTGGGATTTAACCTGACAGCATTCGCCTAGCAGGTGCAAGGCCTGAGAACAAACCCTTAGCTCCGTCAATAAATGCATCCATCAATCTGAAAGTCGACGTGACTGCCCTGCTGGTCTGTGTGTCTGTTGTGGGGCGGCCTTCGTGAGGATGCAGGACGCAAGCTCTCGGCTGGGGGAGAAAATCCACGATCCCTCAGGACACTCTGATTTTCTCTGGCCTTAGGTGGCAGGTGTTCTCCATGGAAGAAGGTGTAGTTCACTATCTGAAAGGAAGGTGGAGAGAGAGAGACAGAGCACGCGGACGCCGGCGTCTATAGAAAGTGCGAAGTCTTCTGCAGGCCTGGCGTGATTTCACAGCGTTTCCACTTCTCCCACGCCGCGCTGCCGAGACGGCCAAGGAAGCCATTGGAATTTGGATGCCAGTTCTGCCTAACTGGGAAGTGCTTGCCGGGTGCTATCTCCGTAGGCCGGGGCCTGGCGCTGTTACCCATCCACATGAAAAACGGAGCATGCAGAGAAGACGTCGAGAGCATGTTCTTCTTCAAAGCGCTAGCGGAGAGCAGCCGAGAGCCCTGTGCCAATTTTCCAAGGAGAATGTCCACGGAAGGACGAATGCAGGCCCAGAAATCATAGCCAGAATCCACTTGCCAGACTCGAGCCTAACCTCTAGCAGAAGGTGAAAATGAACAGCCTACCACACACACACACACACACACACACACATCACACATCACACACACACACACATCACACACACACACACACACAAACATCACACACACACACACATCACACACACACACACACATCACACACACACACACATCACACACACACACACCACACACACACACACACATCACACACACACACACACATCACACACACACACACATCACACACACACACATCACACACACATCACACACACACACATCACACACACACATCACACACACACATCACACACACACATCACACACATCACACACACACACACATCACACACACACACACACACACACACACATCACACACACACACACATCACACACACACATCACACACACACATCACACACACACATCACACACATCACACACACACACACATCACACACACACACACACACATCACACACACACACACATCACACACACACACACCACACACACACACACATCACACACACACACATCACACACACACACATCACACACACACACACACATCACACACACATCACACACACACACACACACACACACACACACACATCACACACACACACACACACACACACACACACACATCACACACACACCACACACACACACACATCACACACACACACACACATCACACACACACACACCACACACACACCACACACACACACACATCACACACACACACACACACATCACACACACACACACACACACACACACACACACACACACACACACACACACACACACACACACACACACACACATCACACACACACACACACACACATCACACACACACACACATCACACACACACACACACACACACACACACACATCACACACACACACACATCACACACACACACACACACACACACACACACACATCACACACACACACACATCACACACCATCACACACACACATCACACACACACACATCACACACACACACCACACACACACACACACACACACACACACACATCACACACACACCACACACACACACACACACACACACACACACACACACACACATCACACACACACACACCACACACACACCCATCACACACACACACACACACACACACATCACACACACACACACACACACACACACACACACACATCACACACACACACACACACACACACACACACACACACACACACACACACATCACACACACACACACACACACACACACACACACACACACACACACACATCACACACACACACACCACACACACACACACACACATCACACACACACACACCACACACACACACATCACACCACACACACACACACACCACACACACACACACATCACACACACACACACACACACACACACACACACACACACACACACACACACACACACACACACACCACACACACACACACACACACACCACACACACACACACACACACACACACACACACACACACACACACACACACACACACACACACACACACACACACACACACACACACACATCACACACCCACACCACACACACACATCACACACACACACACACACACCACACACACCCACACACACACACACACACACACACACACACACACACACACACACACACCACACACACACACACACACATCACACACACACACACACACACACACACACACACACACACACACACACCCACACACACACACACACACACACACACCACACACACACACACACACACACACACATCACACACACACACACATCACACACACACACACACACACACACACATCACACACACATCACACACACACACACACACACACACACACACACACACACACACACACACACATCACACACACACACACACACACACACACACACACACACACACACACACACACACACACACACACATCACACACACACACACATCACACACACACATCACACACACACACACACACACACACACACACACACACACACACATCACACACACACACATCACACACACACACACATCACACACACACACACACACACACACATCACACACACACACACACATCACACACACACACACACACACACACACACACACACACATCACACACACACACACATCACACACACACACACACACACACACACACACACACACACACACACACACATCACACACACACACACATCACACACACACACACACATCACACACACACACACACACACACACACACTCACACACACACACATCACACACACACACACACACACACACACATCACACACACACACACACACACATCACACACACACACACATCACACACACACACACATCACACACACACACACACACACACACATCACACACACACACACATCACACACACACACACATCACACACACACACACATCACACACACACATCACACACACACATCACACACACACACACACACACACACACACACACACATCACACACACACACACACACACACACATCACACACACACACACACACACACACATCACACACACATCACACACACATCACACACACACACACACACACATCACACACACACACATCACACACACACATCACACACACACATCACACACATCACACACACAA
>NC_143540.1:1868561-2003561 GCF_031878675.1 Megascapheus bottae
GATTGGCTTATTTAATCTCAATTTCAGCTTCCTTTGCTTCTGTTGGCTCAGTCCTAGATTCTCAGAATGAAGCCAGACCCATTTTTTTTTGGTGGGGCTGAAATTACATCAGGGGCGACTTCATTCATATTCTGGGTCACTTAACATTTCAAGTCTGCAATTTGATCTGATTATCACAGATGGGGAAGAAACACTAAGAGCTTTATTATGCAGGCTGACACCTTACCTCAAGGGCCACCGCAAAAAAAAACAAACAAAAAAACTGGGGAGTTCAGAAAACTGGGAGTCCAGAAAACTGTTGCTTTTCATTTTGCTTCTCAGAGGTAGAATCTTGTGGAGGAGCCTTTAGGAACCCTTTCCCAGAGGATAGCTCAAAGGAGCTCAGATCTTGCTAAAGAACTCAGAAAGGGACAGACGCTTCTTGATAGTTGGAGCTCTCAGGATAGAAAGGAAGGACTTAACGGAGGGAACACACGAGCTTGATATGGGACACGAAGCAGACTGCACACTAGGCCTCACGGTCTCCCAGAGCCTCCCGTGGTCTTCAAGGCTTACTCTCAGCAATTCCATATATTGGACCAGACTTAGTTGAATGAATCCGAGGTGGATTTTCAGTAGATAAAGCAACCTTAGCACAATTTTTCGCATTTCACTTCATCCTCCCATTTATCTAACCATCGTTCACCTTCTATTTCTTTATGAAACAGCGCTTGGAATGCTTGCCTTTATCTCTCTGGACCCTGGTGGGACTCTCCTGACGTTCAGAATGTAGCACTGGGCTTTTTCACTGCCAGTCGTTTCAGGAATGTTTCCCCACTACGGGTTGGCTAAGGACCACGTGCTGAAACAAGACTGGAGTCACCCAATGTGGAAGAAAAGACGCCCCCAACGCTCCCGTGAGCTGTCACACTTTACGCTTCCCTTTTCATGTCTCTTCACATCATTGCCCTGCTGCTTATACGCCTCCAAGCTGACTGGGCTATACTACCAGAGCGCCCGTCCCACTTAGAGCCGTCCTGGTTTTCCCCCCTCAGGTTCTCTCCTTTCCCATCCACCGATGCGCTCAAGAGCCATCAGTGTCTACGTGTCCTAGTCCAGGGTGGCCCTGTGGAAGGCTCTTGTGTTTGCGAGGACCCTGGTGTAAGCTCTCCACCTTAAAGGAAAGCCTCGAGGACCGAACGCTGGCATGTTAACAGACATTGGTCTCTGGGTCGCACAAGGGAGAGCCGGGGAGAAGAACTCTGAGAGGAGCCCACAGATGGCCAGGGAGGGTGCCAGCGTTTTGCCCAAGACTGTCCCTCTTCTTTCTACTGTGAATAGCTGCACAAAAGCAATGTCATGCTGTAGCGGGCAGAGAAATACCTGTAGCTTCCTGTGTCTGTGGGAGAGCCAGGCAATGGAGAATGAGCTGTGGTCTATGTCTTCCATATGACTCTTATCTTCTGTATTATCAAGAGTGGCTTCCTCAGGCAAGGGACAATAGCCCACACCGTCCATTTAGATAAAGGGCTCGGTCTCAAAGCGACTCTGTTCAGCTCGTAACGACACTATGCCGCTGGTTCTCATATATAATTTGCCCCCCACCAAGAGAGTTAGCCAGATTATAAAATGCAGACAAACATAGGAACATGTGGACAGCCCATTTGAGGTATCTCTGGTCAAATGTTACCTTGTATGCATTTATAAAGTCTCCTGGAAAAGCTGGAGATAGTGAGAAAAAGAATTGTCTTTTTTCCCCTCCCTCTTCGAACTTGCTGTGAATCCACTGCCTCTTCTGATCTTCTGACCTACAGTCCCAGAGTAAAGGAAAACCTTACGCCGGGCAGGATTCAGTACTGTCCCATGCTCACCTCCACCCTCTCCCATACTCAGGTACACTGCCACAGTATACCCTCTGTGCACTATCTGTGATTTATCTGTGCTCTCAGACACCGAGTGAACCCCACCCCATTCTTCCTAGCAAGAGTCTAAAATGCGTAAGCAAACACATTCCCACAGGTCAGGAAAATACAGATGAGAAGAAAGTAAAAAAAAAATCACTTTCATTCAGGTATTGTTATCTCACACACACAAACTGTACTCAAAAACAATCTCCTAAAAGCGTAGTCAGCAAGGAAGCTCATCTCTCTCTAAAACGCAATTCCACTTTGTATTGAAATTTTCCTCTAAGGGAGAAACAGCCCTTCAATGTCTTGTCCTTGTCTAAAAACAAAGCTCTGGAGGTTGGAAGTTCACAAAAGGTAGCATCTATTGGTTTTATTATATGTGACTCCTCACTTACTGATGTTACTAAAGTAAAATAAATGAACATCAATGACGAAAATCTTCAGGTTGTTTCTTGGGCTCTGATGTCGTTCGCTGGTATTGAATCTCCTGCCCACACTCGGATCTGCCTCTGCCCTGGCCTCTGAGCTCTGAGCTGGAGAAGGAATCCAGGACAGTGGTTTCAAATGTCTGCCATATCTGATCAGAGCTGGCTCCTTACAAAGAAGCTAAGTAATAATGACATGAATAACAACTATGAAGAGGCTCCCTGCTCTCTAAAATGCTCTTTAGAAGAGAAAGGCTATGCACACATAGTTCAAAGAAAAGAAAACATGAAAGTCTCTCCACTCCCAATGAAAAACTGCCTGTGACTCAACCGTTTCTCACTCAGCACCTTGACAGAGACCAAGCATATTCTGGATCATGCCATAAAACAGACACTGTCAAACTCCGTGCTGAGTTTTGGCAAAACTCTAGCAAAACTGCCAGTGAACAAAGCCGGTGATCCATACACTCTACTCGCAGAAAATACACCCTATAAATAAACGCACAAAAATAAAGTGACAGATGCAGTGGGTTGTTTATTACAGTGTTATTTGTAATAGTACTTTCGTGGAATCAATCGTAAATGTTTATTAGTAGATAACTGGTTATGGGGCCAGGAGTTTGGCCTAGTGGTTAAAGTGCTTGCCTAGCATGCATGAAGACCCGGGTTCGATTCCTCAGTACTACATACATAGAAAAAGCCGGAAGTGGTGCTGAGGCTCAAGTGGTAGAGCTCTAGCCTTGAGAAAGTCCAAGGACAGTGCTCAGGCCCTGAGCTCAAGCCCAAGACTGGCTGAAAAAAAAAAGACTGGGAGACATGATAGACAGACAGACAGACAGATAGATAGATGGATAGGTAGGATTAGTAGTTATATGTAGTTATATGGATATGTAGTTACAGTTGGAGGAGAGGTTTATTATACATACTTAATTTGCTCATAGAGGCAAAGGACACACAGAGAACTAATAATATATGGTGTGCTCACAAAAAGGATCTAGAAGACGGAAGGTTAGTGAGTGAAGCCTTTCCCTATACTTCTGTCTACACACACACACACACACACACGTGAGAAAGGAACAGACAGGCAGGTGAAGAGCGACACACAGATGCTTGTTTGTGCTTTGAGTTTTGAACCACACAAATGTATTATTTATTCTACAACCTCTTTGTGAGTAATAGCTGCTTTTGTTTTTAAGAAGCACAAGTCCACCTTAAAGACAGCAGGACAAATCAGACTTCCCAAAGATAACTGCAGCATCCTGTGACATCTGTCCCCACTTCTACCAGGTGGCAGGGACATGCTTTGAAACTGGGTGGCCTGGGATCCCTAAGAAGTCACTATTTGCATTTCAAAGGTAATGGATGAAAGGCAATCAGTCCACCCTCTGGCTTCCTTCTTCTGCAGAGATTCTCCGCCCTTGAACTCTGCCCGGTGCTCTCCCACAGCCAAGATGAGGGAACGCAGGTGTCCAGCCTCCAGAGAGCTGCCCACGTACTCCAGCCTGGACCAAGCCGGCCACTCATCCCACTGCCGCCAGGACCTCGCTCCGCCCAAACCACAGATACATGAGCAGAGTAAGTCACACATCACTTTAGACCACTCGGTGCTGGGACAACCGTGGTCACGGTGATGCATTTACTGTAACATGGAGACGTGCTGGGAAGTTTCTGAGAAGGCCTCTGAAGTACTTTTGCACACGTGCTGTGGGGAGTCTCAGGTGTATTTGAACCCCTCGCCGGCCACTTCCAGGCCTGCCTCTTCCCCCCCGGGCCCCGGGGACTCAGTCTGAGAGTGAAAGGTACTGGAAAGGGAAAAGGTACCACGTGTGCCCTCCCTTTTGATGTTGGAGGATCTTTGACAAACAGTAGCACACAATAAAACGATCTTCGACGAACTACTTCCAGTGTGAATTTAAATCTGAAAACGGATGTTAAGCAGAAGCCTGCCTCTATATTTTTAGGATGAAAATTAATCATAGGCCATGTTTTGAACAGAAATTCTTTTATCAGTGCCATCTTTACTCATGACTCTAACAGCCATCAAGATTTATCCAGGGTAGACCCAAATAATAAATACAGAGATTGGGGGACAGTTTTGTAGAACAGAAACACAGCATCATCGTTATGAGAAACCTAGATTCTGCAGTCAGACCTCACTGGCTCTGCTCAGTGGTTTTGCCACTGAGGTCAATCCAGTTATTTCTACTACCCTAATATCCTCATCTCCTCCTGATTACAGTTCCTTCCATATTGGGTTATTGTAGGTTTTAACAAGTTATGTGTAAAGTACTAATAAGAGTGGCTGGCACAAAATAATGTCCCCAGCACAACAGGACTATTATTTTTATATGCCAGACACCGGATCTGAATTCCCCTGGGATTTCTCCTAAATTAAACCTTTGTCAGCAAGATCGTAAAAGCCAAGGTAAATCCAGACGGTCAAAATGAGTGCCAGTCAACAAGTTAGACACTAGTGACAACCCCCTCTCTGTTGCTAACCCTTTGGTTCCTGGCTTTGTCCACATCCGACGCTGCTTTCCCTGTTTCCCCCAGTGCCACGTGGCCCTAACCACTTCTGAGCGGTGTCCGGAATCCGACCAAGACTGAGGGACTAAAATCTCCCTTTCTCAACCGCCGAGGGAAAGCTGGAAAGCAGGCTTCCCCATGAGCCGCACTGACAGCGCAGCAACTCCCGTGAGTATGGCTTTCCCGTTGGTTCCCCCGTGTCCTTTGTCTCGCCATTTGGTTCTTCCCTCTCTCTTTCCAAATCAGATAAACATATAGACGTGACACCGGGTACCCAAATCAAGTACAGTGACAGCAGAGGACTAACCAAAGGTGGGGGGGGGAGGGGGAGTGAAAGAAGAAAGAAATACCTTCACACCTCTCGCTTCTGTACCTTGGAGTTCGTTTCACTGAGCCTCATCTTATCTGGTGGTCAGTGCACAGCTATTGAGCTGTTGTGACCCTCGGCCGGGACTATCCCTACGCGCCCTGATGATTACAAATGAGGGAGACCGTGGCGCCTGTGTCTCTTGGGGTCTGGCTTACTTCACAAGGGGCCCGTGCCGTTCTTTCTGATGGAAGCGTAGACGTCCGGATCCCTTTCTCGTGAAAACCCTGAGTCATGAATGTGGCTTCCCCACAGCCCACCTTTGTCAAGTGACTCACAGTGCTGGTCCCCTTTTATCATGGAGTAAACCAGGACAGGAAAGAGCAGACTGACGCTCGGGGTTGCTGATGGAAGGAGACACGGGGAACAGAACTTAACACGTCTGTCATCACGCGGGGGTGACATCCTGGCAGGAGGTGGCGTCGTCACGGGAGGGGGCAGGGCATCTTCTGCTGAAGCATTTTTGTCATGGATGAGGAGAGGCAGGTGGGTGCTCTTCAGATGAGAAGCTCAGGGTAGAGGATGTTTCCCTGAAATGAGAAACGATGCAGCCAGCACACCACACTTTCAGCCACTCAGGGGAAGGCTTGCTTCTTCTTAAATTATTAAGAGCCCCACTTAGGGCTTTCATGGTGCTTTGCCATCATTTGATATTTAATCCCCAGAATGTCCCCGGCACATTGTCAAGATACACGTTACAATGACAGAGATAAAAACAGCATTTCTCAAAAAAAGAAAATTTAAGAGCTGTCACATGCTTGTGGCAGACTCAGAATTAAAAACAAAAAAAAATCAGAGGCTGGAGCAGTCTGGTGAGGGGCTGCTTTCCCATGAAGTGTGACTACACAGCCCAAGGAAGCTGTAGGCATCTCTATGTATTTTCTTAGTTTATAGGAACAAATGAAATCTAGTTAATCACGTGGTATTCCTTGTATTCGTAAATAGAACATCTGTAAGCACAACCTTAGACGAGGACAAGAAAGAGTAGCGTCTACTGGTCGACCTGCACACTGACAGACCCAGCCAGTCCCGGTATAGAAGAAATAATGTTAGAATTCTTCATGTGTTCCTAGGACGAAGCACTAAAGAGCAACTTTGAAGGGATGAACAAGAGGACTCGCTTCCTGTAGGGAATATGCTAGATTTTTATTTTTATTTATTTTCTTGTATTTATTGGTTGGTTGTGGATCTTGAACTCTGGGCCTGGGCGTTGTCCCTGAGCTCTTCCCCTAGAGCCTCGGCACCATTTCCAATATGCTAGATTTTTAAGATGAAGTAGAGGCCAGAACAAAATAAAGCCATCCTTACTCCAAAGGCTGACGGGAGCCATTGTGAGGTTTCTGCTGCGGACACTGACCGCTCTCAGCCTCCCTGCTAGCTGGGTTACATGTGGCGCAGCCGGCAAAGACACCGTATTGGACAGAGCTCACTAGACGCCTCCGATTCTCCCTTGGTGTCGGTGATGGAAGGCTGCGGAGTCTAAAAGAACGAATCTGTTTTGCACAAGGCGATAAATCCAGTTTGGAGGGCAGACTCCATGGTGAAACCCAATACTGTGTGAATTGCTGACATCCTGCTGCTTCTTCCTTTTCCAAATCCAGCAGTTTCTTAACTGACACAGTTGAAATCAATTCGGACTGTAATCAGGAAGACATTTTGTTTCTTTTGCTTTCTGAAACAGATTCTTCATTCGACCCGTCAAAACTGGTCACTCTCATTGGTTTTGAACCCCAGATTTACTGGAGAAAAGTCATGTAGTTGATCCTCAGAGCAAAGATCTGAAGGACAAGTAAAAACATAGCCATGTATGTGATTTTGTTGAAGGACCTAAGGATTCAGAAGAATCTTTCCAGCCACTTCCAGAACTCAGTGTGCTCTGTGATCACCCTAATTGTGGTCTCTGGGTGCTAATTATAATCAGAGACACCCACTCTTTCCCACACCTACAGTATGGAAATGAGAATGGATTATTTACATGCATGGCCCTTCTGACTGACAGATACAATTGCTCTCCTTCATGTATCCACACAGCCTAGGCAGCCAAGGAGTCTTGAAACCACATGTGATGATAACAAAAAAATAAAAATAGGGGGGGCCGGGAGTTTGGCCTAGTGGTAGAGTGCTTGCCTAGCATGCACGAAGACCCGGGTTCGATTCCTTGGTACCACATACATAGAAAAAAGCCGGAAGTGGTGCTGAGGCTCAAGTGGTAGAGCTCTAGCCTTGAGAAAGTCCAAGGACAGTGCTCAGGCCCTGAGCTCAAGCCCAGGACTGGGGGAAAAAACATAGGGGCTTTGAGAAGTGGTGAACCTTTTTCTCACAGTAATTCACAAAGCCTTTCTGCAGAAATGAAATTGCATTGTCCCTGTGGCACCCTTAAAACCTGCTGTTTGGACTCAGATGAACAGAGGAAAGCTCAGGCTGGAGGTGTGAGGCGCATGTGTCTTCTGATGTACAGGTGCCAGCTTATAGTCATCAAAGAATCCCAGTTTACTCTCAAACCATTTATTTTTTGTCAGTACTGGAGTATGAACTCAGGGAGCTTTTCACTTGCTAGGCAGACACTCTTTCACTGGAGCCACACACCTAGCCTTTTGAGCTGTTATTTTCTAGGTATTTGCCTGGACCTTGATCCTCCTACTTAAATTTCCTGATACTAGGTATATGTCACAGCGCTCGGCTTTCATTTGAACCCTTTGCTCTAGCCATCCTAAAATGGCAGTCCTCTCAGAATTACCGGCGTGAGCCACTGAAAGTAGCTTATAGCCATTTACTTAGATTTTTGATGTGGAATCTCACTAGGTAGCTCAGGCTGGCTTCAAACTCACAACTTTCCCTTTTCTGCCTCCTGGATGAGGTACTGGGAATTCAGGGATACAGCATGTTAACCCCCACTATGTGACATATATTTTTAGATATTACCACAAGAAAATGTTATTTTAAGGCAAATTGAATTTTCTTTCCACTGGTACTATGTAGTTTTTTTTTTTCCTTCCTTAAACCAAGAAGAAACCATATCGTTGGTCACCAAACCAGGTGTGATTTAGTTGCACATTACAACCATGCAGTAAACCAAAAGAGTGAGGGAGTAAGCTGGGATGGATGGAGTTGGAATGGAGGGTGTCTACCAGACTGTGTCCATACAGGAGCTCAGGCTCGGTGAGCCAGACTTCCACAGCCCCTTTACTTTTCTGACGTCTCTTTTCTGGGTAAAAGCGTGAAACGGGGTGTTCAAAGGCAGCCAGGGGCCATTTATTTTCTTCAGATAGAGTCACGAGGATAAAAGGCGACCCAAGTCATTTAGCGATGATTGTGCATGACGACGACGAAGACTGGAAGGTCCTGGGTTGGGAATTTGTGTGCATCTTGCAAAGCCGAGGATGCGAGCCTGAACCTGCTGGGCTGCAGAGCTGGGAGGGCGGCAGCCGCAGGCAGAGCTGCACCCAGCCTTAGCTGAGGGTTTCCAGGCTGTGTGGAGATGAGTCATCCCAGTGACTCCTGCCATGCAGGCTCCCGGACTGGCGTCTGCACGCATGCACCAAAATACCCCGCAGGAAATCTGCTTCCAAGTTGCACAAGATAAAGAAGCTGAAGCAGCAGAAGCTGGTGTTCAATTGTGGACAGACCTTCTCTGAGGGTGAAATGTGTGATCGATGGGTCACCCCCCCCCCAACCCCGAGGTCAGGCAGCCGTGACAACCCCACGCTCAGGGCATTCCACTGCTTCAGCTGAATGGGAGTGCTATCAAAATGGAAATTCTAGAGAAATACTACTCTGGAGTAGAGAGTATTATTATGAAAAAGAACCTCACAAAACCCCAAGCAAAACCTAGATTGCACCGAAGTATGAGTGAGCGAAGGCACGACAGCCGGAATATTTGCTTAGAAATGGACAGAGGCCCTGGATCTATTGTCTCCAACCACTGTGTTTCCAAAAGCTTAGAAACAGAGCTGGAAGCAGAAACTACCTTCCATGTGGAGGCTGGTCTGCAAAACTATCACCGCCATGACTTAGTTCTGTGAGTCTGGAACCTTCCTGGCTGGGGCAGAACCATTCCTGCAGGATGCGTCTGGATATCAGGCCACAGCCCTCAAAGAAATCCTGTCTGTGTATCGCTGACAATGACCTTGTGGCTTCTTCTTTCAAAGATATATATTTAAGTTTCTTGCCCTCCACCACTTTGTACCACTCCCCAATCTCGGTTGCTTGTCTTGTATTTTTAATAGGGTCTTGCCTTTCACTCAGGTTGGCTTGAGCTATGACCCCCTGGTTTATTCTTCCTACTTAGCTGAGGTTGATAGGCTTGTAGCACTACATTGAGTTTATAAATTGAGATCAGGCCTTGCTAATCTGTTGCCTGGGCTAGCCCAATATCTGTCCCCTGAGTCTGCAGGATTATAGGCATGAATCATCACACCTCCTTCCTCCCCATTTTTTAAGTCAATATAGTCTAATCGTGTAGTTGTGGAGATAGAGACTTTTTCTACTTGCCTTTCATTTTTATTTTTTTCTTGTTAAAAGAAAGGAGAGTTGAGTCAGAGTTTAAATTCTGCTTTATGACTGTGAAGGATACACAAACCGAAAGAGTCCTAAACTTGCACCTCACAACTTATAAAAATTCCCGTGAAATCATTTCAGATCTGGTTTGTTCTGAAATGACTTCAGGCTCTGGTTGGAGGGGGAATAAAAACTTCACAGATTTTAGTGTGTAAGGTTGCAAATTGGGAATTGCCTTTGTGAACCTAGAAAATGTGGTGAATGCAAGGTGAGTTGTTTTACTATTCATTTATAATTCACCAGTTACTGGGCTGAGGAAAAAGCTGTTTGGAATGCCCAGACAACCTAAGATTATCATTTGCAGATTTGCCACCAAAATAAAAAAAAAATGTGCTTCTTTCCACCAGAATGAATCACTTAAAGGTAGAGTTCATGATGAAACCCAGTCTGGAGTTGGAAAAAGAGACGGGGCTGCTTTAAGAGAGAAACAGGAAGTCGTAACTAGAAGCCAACAGAATACTAAGCCAGAATCAAATGCTGGTGAAGCCCAGAGTGAAGCCACAGTGTTTATTTATTCTGAAATTTCCTAGCTGCCGGACTGGCTTTGGCACACCCCGGTCAAGGCGGTCCTGTCCCGGGGTTTTATCTAAGACCCTCCGGGGGAGTCTGGAGCATGGAGGGACAGTCCCAGCGGGTGTCGGAGAAGCCTGGGTATCACTTCCAACACCAGGGAGCCGTGGAGCTGCTGGTCTTTAATTTTCTGCTCATCCTCACCATTCTGACGATCTGGCTGTTCAAAAACCACCGCTTCCGCTTCTTGCACGAGACCGGAGGGGCGATGGTGTACGGTGAGTGTGACGCCTGCGAGGTGTGCAGCCACCTCAAGTGTGAAACTTGTTGCCTGGGTGTCATTAGAGACAGAGGGCCGGGTACCGAAACCAAACCGGAGAGAATGAGCTGATTGAAATGCAAGAGCTTGCAGGACGACGCCCCGGTGGAAGGGACGCCAGTCTCTCCCCAGTGGTGCCCCAGGGGGAAATGTGCCAGAGCAGAAGTGTGTCAGCTATCCGCTGTGGCTCTATTGTCATGTGGAGAGGGGCCCAGCGAGGGGCTGGGGGCATGGAGGTCTGAGCAGAGCAGCCTTCCTCCTCCTCCACTTCTCCCAAGAACTTCACGGAACACTGTCGGAAGCAAACTCCCTCCCTGCCACTAGTGTCCAGGAGATCACACACTCGGGCCACACCCCACCCCTGACGGCCGCGATGCTTTGTTTCCCTAGAATAAAGCATTATGAGGGAGCTCTTGCTCCCTCATGCAGGACTTTGCGTTTCCTCACCTGATTTAGGTTCTTAGTCACAATTAGCATCCTTAGTAGAATTATTTGCCTGTGTCTCCCGCGTCCCTGCAATCCACTATTTACAGAAGCAAGTGAGCAACTTCCCAAAGCATTTTCTTTTCAGAAAGTTTAATAAGTGACGATGGCGTTTCCCAGACCCGACGAGCGTCTTCTCACGCGTAATGCAAGACACCTGTCATTTACCAGCTGCTGGTGGTGGTGCAAGACACCTGTCATTTACCAGCTGCTGGTGGTGGTGCAAGACAGTTGGCCCAGCCGATAGTGGATGGGAACTCCGTGGAAACTCACCACCAGAATTTGTAGAAAAGAGCATGCTTTTTGGATCGCCCTCCCAGTCTCATTTTGGGATCCCCAAAGCCCCTTTATTTTGCCCGCGTTCCAATGACAGGACAAATGCCCCTGGTATATGCTGATGTGTGACGTGGCATTGGGAGAATATAAGAAAGCCCACGTCTTCACGGAACCCCACGGTGGGGTGCTTAGGATGTAAGGCAGAAGTTTCCACCCAAATAATGACATTTATTTTTTTTTCCGTTGTGCACGTGCATCCATCCACTCAGGGCACAGAAGTCAATTCCTTCATAGGGGAAAGCTCAAAGCACACAATTGAAAAGCTCCTGCAAGGAGAGGAAATCTATAACCAGAAGAAGAAAAGCTAAACAGTAAGGGAGTGACACAGTGACAGCCTCAGCCAGACTCCAGGGGACCTTCCCTAATAAATTAACAGATAAAAGATGACATCTGTGGCATCAGAAACAATGAGATCCTTGTCATCATACTAAAGATATATACATATATATATAGTATGTAACGTGTTATATATATACTACATAATATCTAGCATATATGCTATACACTATATAATATATAGATTATATGTAATATATATTAGCACAACAGCACAGATTTAAGATTGTCAGCCTTTGAGTGAGTGATTGCTTGAAAAGCCTGCACTTAGGTTCAGGAACCCTTTCTATTCACGTAAGCTAATGTTTACTCTGGAGTTGAGGAACTTTCAGATTCCCATGCATCCTTGAAAACCCCCCACTTTAGCTCTGTGACCAGAGCTAAAATACAACTTCATGGTTCATTGTTCTTGAGCTGCGTATTTCTCTTTATGTTGCTGTTCTTAAGGTAGTTTATGCTAGAGTTTATAAGCATGGGATTAAGTACAGTTTTGTGCTATCTTTCTTTTCTTTTTTTTTTTTTGCGCCAGTCCTAGGGCTTGAACTCAGGGCCTGAGAACTCTCCTTGCGCTTTTTCCTCAAGGCTAGCATTCTGCCACTTGAGCCACAGCACCATTTCTGGCTTTTTCCCATGTATGTGGTGCCGAGGAATCAAACCTGGGTCTTCGTGCATGCTAGGCAAGCGCTCTACCACTAGGCCAAACTCTCGGCCCTGTCTTTCTCTTTTTATATCTCACTGTGAGAGTTATTGAAAGTAAAGACAAAGCCAGTGCAATTTAAAAGAATTATAAAAGTTGTGAAGTGTATATATATCATTACTGGAACATTGAATATCTTTGGTTTACCTTAAGCTATGCAAGTCAGTGAGGAGCTTCTATTTTAGTGTTCTCTGATGTGTATGGCATTGAAGACAAGGGCTGGAAATCTGTAGAAACATTCCCAGTGCCTTTAGTTTACACGGTGAGAAGGTGGAGCGAGTTTGCGACCCTGAACAGCTGCTGACGGCAGAGTCAGTGGGATTCTGCTGTTCTAGGCTCATGTCCAACTCACAGTAGAAGCTCTGGAAACAGCCAGCAGGGGTGGCGTCGGTCACCCTTCATACCCCTTCTCCAGAAAGCACCCAAAATGCCACATGTGGTACAGAGGAACTCTCTCTGCAGTGCTGAAGTGGTCTGCAGCTACAGACCCCCACTCTAATCAGGAGGAGGGAGGAGAGGCTAAGCATTGCCCGGTGTCTGCGGGTGACGTTGGGATTTCTAGATCAGGAAAGAGCCTTGGAGAATAAACACACCCATCCAGGTCCTCGGCATTGTGGACAAAGAAACACTTCACGGAGGGGTGAAGGTCAGGTCTTGTGAGCTGCTGAGCTGGGGTTCCAGCCACATCTCTTTACCCAAAGCCATCCTTCAAGATAAGTACATCCCCCGTGACCTTCCCATGACCTTCCAGCAGAGAGGACAGAAGGACAGAGAGGTCCCCACGGGCCGGGCAGAGCCACCTTCCTCTTCCAGCACACCCCCCCCCAAGGGGAGCAGGTTTCTGGATCAAACTGTGCAGGGGCCCCTTTCGTCAGAGGGAGGAGCGCTGGGTGACTCTCAGGACACAGGAGACACAGACATAGCTGTGGGGGTGACCTGGAGTCTGGAACGTTCTTTTCCAAGGAGATGTGACCATCTGGGAGCAGGCTGTGCCTCTCCACCTCCCTCGCACACCCTCGCGGACGAGAGCCCTGGCTCCTGGTACCCGCCAGAGGGTCTGGCCGAAGCTCCCCGCTTCTTGCTCTTCTGCACTGTGTGGCGTCATCCCTGGCTCCCATTCTGTGAGCCGTCCATGTTTCCCATGACTCCAGCCCAGGTCCACCACCACCTCTCTGCTGGCCTGTCTTCCAGGACATACGTCATTCGTGGATGTGGGAATCCAACTTCAAGGAAAAAAAGGGGGGGAGGGATCAGAGGCTGAGAAAATGAGAAGCTAGAGGCACACGGGAGACTGATTCTGATCATTATCGTCAGAACCCATTTGTCAAATCGTTAACCTTGACACGGTGCGCTCCGCCTGCCTCTGTGTTGAGTGGAAACAAATCCGATGCTGTTAAATAGCAGGAATCCTTTACGTGGAAAGGAGCTTTTCCTCATTACTAAGGGTTAATGAGTGCTTCCAAAACACTAGTGGCATTATTATAACAATAGCTTCTCTTCGCCAGCGAGAGTTAAGGATAATTGTGTCTCGTGACATTCCGTGGCTCTTGTTAATTTTAAACAGAAGGGTTAGAACCCGTGCTGGTTTAAAATACAAGCCACGAGGAGATTCACCGAGACTGGACTAAAAGCCCGAATGAGTATTAATGGTGGCGATATTGGTGGAGAGAGCAGCGGATGCACTTAGCCCTGCTCACTTAGGGTCCTGTGTCCCCTGGTCACGGTTCATAAAAGAAGAACTGCTCCTTGCTCCCGGATAGCACTAAAAATTCCATCATATATCACCGGTGCCTGCCAATTATATGAGACGTTTATAGTACCGTGCATTCGAGGGCTGGGACTTAGCTTAAGGATGGAGCGCCTTCAAACTCTTAAGTGCCTCTTTTAGTTCCATGCCTTTCCTAGATGCAGCGAGGGAGGGAGGGAAGGAAGGAAGGGAGGGACGGGGGGAGAAAGGGAAGGAAGGGAGAGAGAGACATTCTAAAGCCTCCAAATCCTATAAACCTCCAAATAGTCTACATTTTAGAGTTCCTTCTGTGATTACGAAGGTGCACGTCTTCTTCCAGGCCTCGTCATGGGACTGATTCTGCGCTACGCCACCGCGCCAGCTGAGAGGGAAAGCGGGACTGTCTACGAGTGCGGACGACTGAGCTTCAGCCCCTCGACTCTGCTGGTGAACATCACAGACCAAGTCTATGAGTACAAATACAAGAGAGAAATCAGCCAGCACAACATCGGTCCTCACCAAGGCAACACCCTGCTGGAGAAGGTAGGGCTCCATCTGCTCGTAAGCCGGGGTTTCGCCTGTCATTGGTTGCAGCCTATATGAGCCCCCATGCGCGTGCAGCACATTCACATGTGTCCCCCACACACATGCTTTTACACACTCCACTACTAGGGCCCTCATATAATTCAATTGCTTGGAGGCTACTCTTCTTGTAAGCGTAGCTGCAAATTTTCTGAAAAGCTAGGGGAAGGTTGTAATATAATCCATCTGCAAGTGACAACTATGTTAAGTTTTGTTATAAAGATTTCTTTTTTGGTGGCTCATGGGGCTTGAACTCAGCCTGGGCGCTGTCCCTGAGCTCTTCAGCTCAAGGCTACCACCCTATCCTTGAGCCAAGCCCCACTTCCCATTTTTTAAAGGTTAATTGGAGATAAGAGTCTCAGGTCCTTTTGTGCCCGGGCTGGCTTTGAACCTTGATCCTCAGATCTCAGTCTCCTGAGTAGCTAGGATGACAGGCGAGCCACCGCGCCCGGCAAAGATTTTTTTTTTAATTTACCAATTCTACTTCTCTTGATACTTTGATTCATGCTCCTGCACTTGTGTTGTAAGTGGCATACACAGAAGTTAGGAGAAAGGACTTGTTTGTCAGGGGAAGGTCACATAAGTATGGCTTAAAGCTGATGAGCGAATCAATCTGTCTCCCTGTGGATATATTCCCCTTTGATTTAGCATGTCAGGTATTCACATCAGTGAGTTGGAAAAGGTAGTGGGCCATTGACTTGGGAAGGTCTTACAGACCCCGTACATTTTCAAAAGACTTGTCAGCATGGTTAAATTTGTATTTCCTGTCACTCATAAATCAGTTGACTACCATGCAAAAAGTTAAAGGAAGTTGCCCAGCAAAAATTTTGCCAAGTCTTTACTTCCTGTGTGCAAAGTGACACTGCTGTTGATAAGGGAAGTCATTTTGGGGTAAGTTACACTAAGTGAGCAATCTGGCCTGGCTATTGTGTCAACAAAGACAATTCTCGGGCCGGGAGTTTGGCCTAGTGGTTAAAGTGCTTGCCTAGCATGCATGAAGACCCGGGTTCGATTCCTCGGTACCACATACATAGAAAAAAGCCAGAAGTGGTGCTGAGGCTCAAGTGGTAGAGCTCTAGCCTTGAGAAAGTCCAAGGACAGTGCTCAGGCCCTGAGCTCAAGCTCAGGACTGGCAAAAAAAAAAAAAACAAAAAAACAATTCACCTTGCTGCAAATACATCAGCAGAGCAAAATACGTGTTACTGAGTATCGTAGAGATTCCAGAAAAATGCTTAGTGAACTGGCTAATCTCGTGACTTTTGAGCCATTAAATAAATGAACTAAAGTATCTCCGTTTTGTGTCTTTTTCTTCCACTTCCCTACGTCTCCTCGTTTGACCTAACATTGAGGATTGGAGTTTTAATTCTCTTGAGTTTATTTGGAAACTCCTTTTGTACAAGCCTTTCCCTTTGCTTGATTAAACACACACACACACACACACACACACACACACACACACACACACACACAGAAGCAGGAGCAAAGTTCTTCCCTTAGCAGAAAAAACTTGACCTGAGCCCCTGGACCATGAGACAAATGTGTGCAGTATCACCCTAGGACACTCTTGAGAATAATACAGAAAGGGCTGCCTTGAAATCCCCTTGAAAGCTTCTCTAACTGTGCCACATGGAAGCAAGCATCGGATGGCAAACCAGCATGGAGGTGTTGAGGAAATAGCTGAGGGAAGAGGGCCTCTCCAAATGCCACGGCTCGCGTCCCGTGTTGATTTCCTCTACTCTGACAAGTCTTGGCTCTGGCCACAGGAGATAGTCCTGCAGACTCCGACTTAACTGCTTCCATCCTAAACTTGAATCAGGACATCAATTGTGAACGAAGGAAGCTTGAAGTGTATTTGCTTATTTCCATCTTCTTTTTTTTTATTTTTTTTATTTTTATTTTTTTTATTTCCATCTTCTTTGCAGAAATGTGGCCTCTGCCATGAGCTCACAGATGTTTCAAGACTCCGAGTCTCCCATTCGATTTCCATGGAGTCGTTGGGCCACACCATTTTGTGTGTGTGTGTGTTTCTTTTCCCCTGCTCGTCTAGTCATTCCAAGAACGGGGGTTGAAAGCTCATTATCACTGAGGTGCTACAAATAGCAGAAAAGGAAACTTCTGTCCTCAGAGCGTTTAGAGTCTGGGAAGGGACAGAATCTGAAGTGCCAAAAGGTTGTTCACATGAGTGGATGCAGACCAAGGATGTTTCCATGTGTGCCCTGGGGTGGGGCCAAGTAAGAGCAGGGAGCTCAGTGAAGTGCAGAGCCAGCCACACCGCGATCCGGGAGAGGAGAATGTGGACGTGGAGGGCAAAAATAAGTCTCCTGAGTTAGCGCCTTCTACCAGGTCTTTCACACTGGCTGGGCCTTCGCCATCTGATTTATCCATATCCCAAGCTCATTTGGATTATCCAGAGCTTAGGAAGAAATACCCATTGTAGAGAAAAGTGAAGAGGAGGAGAGCTCGGTTTTCAACGGGCACTGAAAAACCCAGAAGAGATGAGTGTGCGTCACGTGGCTGGCCCAGGGTGCCCTGCCCTGCAGGCCCGTCCCTGGGCAGACAAAAGTTGGGGGGGCTGCATCTGTACTTTAACTACCTCTTGAAGCCCCATCAACAGCACGATTAAGTCGCAGCACTCTTCCTTCACCATAGCCAAGTCTGAAAGGGATGAGCTAGTGCCCTGCCACCCGCAGTGCTTGCCTGGCTTTCTGTGCGAGGTCTGGCACCCTGAGACCCTTCCCACCCGGGTCGATCTCCTCATGACTTCTTCTTCCTTTTCTCCTGCTCCTCCTCTTCCTCCTCTCTTGCCCTGCCCCTCTCCCATGGGTCTGATCCATGGCAAGGGCACCTTGTGTCCCCGTGGGCCCAGAGCTGGGCAGATACTCGTGGAACTGGATCACGGATGATGTAGCTAGACGTCTGTCTCCCTCGGCTTGTCCGTGGGCCTTCTCACGGCTGCTCGGCACCTGCTTCATTGCTGGCCATTTTGTATCCAAATAGCCCTCACGAATTTCTCCTCGGGGTGAAGGATGGGGCTCTGTGATGGCTGTTTACTGTTCGGGGGGCTGAATGGCTGAAGTCCTCATCTGGAAATAATCAGAGAGGGAGGCAGGCAGAGAGAGAGAGAGAGAGAGAGAGAGAGAGAGAGAGAGAGAGAGAGAGAGAGAGAGAGAGAGAGAGAGAGAGAAAGAGAGAGAGAGAGACAGAGAGAGAGAGAGAGAGAGAGAGAGAGAGAGAGAGAGAGAGAGAGACAGAGACAGAGACAGAGACAGAGAGAGACAGAGAGAGAACTGCAAGGCCTGCGGAGAGGAAGGAGACTGTGAATAATCAGGCAGGAAGCAGGAAGGAGAAAGAATTTCCATTAGACCTTAAGTCTGAACAGATCAAACTGAAAAATGGATCTTTCAATTCGTTCACACAGGGCCTGTCCTGCACCTCCACTGTCCATGCACTGGGTGGAGAGATGCCTGATGGGCTGTAAAGCTGGCATCCGGCTGTGTCTGTGGGGTCTCCAGGTGTGGGAAGATGTGTCCTAGATGGGCTGGGGTCCTGGACAGACCAACAGGGTGAAAGGAGAAAGCCAGCGAGGGCAGGCGCCCCCCCCCTCTCTCTCTTTCTCTGTCTCCCTCTCACCCCCCCTTCCTAGCTGCTGTGATCTGATCTGATCCCCTTACCCTGATGGACTGAAGCCAAGCCTTCCTCTCTGAACAGGCTTTGGTCACAGTGACGAGAAGGCTCCTTACAGGCAGCGACCAGAAGGCCGCTCTTTAGAACTTAACAAGAAAAGTTACGTTCAGGCAGGCGGTGAATTTTAGCCTGCCCCCTCCCTCTCCCCCTCCTCGAATCCTTCCCAGGCACGGGCTGCTCTTAGAGGGCCATGCCCGAGGCAGGCCAGTGGAAAAGTTCCGTGTCCGTTTTTAAAACTTTATTATTATTTTTGTCTTTTTAAGGAGAGTGCCCCATTTTAAAAACGTATCACCTGACTCGAATCGTGCTTTGTGCTGATCTCAGCACCCGTTCCTTCTCCAGTCCCCTCAAGCGGGCCTGCACTGCTGACTCAGCTCTTCTGTCCCCCCCCCCCCCCCCCCCCCCGTGCCAGGCCATTCATCTTGTATCAGCTGAGGCATGATAAGAAGCTGGGAGAATGAGAGAGAGCGAGGGGGAGGAGGGAGAAAGAGAGAAAGCCACACCACAGTACCCATGTTCCTACGCCAAGGTCTCTACCACAGAATAGAATGTCTTCTGAAGCTGCTTTGAAGGGCCATCGTAACCCACGGGACTCATAGGTGGAACGCTTGGACAGTGTGGGGCTGCAGAAAAAAGAATGTACTTGTGATTGGATGAAGCCTGGTGCTTAGAAGACGAGGCCATAAATTCCCCCAACTTTCTATTAGCACCATGTCCACACAGGACTCTGCCACGTCGAAGGCCACCTCTGCCTAAGAGCCCAGGTGTCCCCAGCTCTACAAGTTTGTGTGTGACACACAGCCTACCTCTCTGATGGGTGCCTGTGTGTACCAGGGCTCTGCAGAAGAAAGGGGAGAAATGGAAAACACTTCTCCCGAGGAGCCCGGAGCGTCCCCCCTCGCTCTTTTCTCACCACTCACGTCTCCCTTTACTGCCCCTTATGGTTCAAGTCGGCCATAGAGGACCGGCGGGCATATCCACTTTGGGAAACCCACCGGAGACTTACCCTCCACCTGCACTCGGCACTTTTCAGTAGCTGAAGTTGAGGTAGGGTTGATAAAAAGGATTCCATTTTCCCTTAGAGAACTTGGTGCCCTGGGAGCAAAAAAAAAAAAAAAACCCACAAGTGGGTACTGGAGCTTTGCCCACTTGCCCGTGTCTGTGTGTTAGTGAGGAACCGGGAAGCACACACCTCAAATGCATCCCTAACGAGTTATTCTGGGGGGAAAAAAGGCACTTGGCTTATCCGCAGTCTCCAATTTCCTGGGCATTTTGTATATGCAAGTGTGGGAGTGTGGGAGTGTGTGTGAGTGTGAGCGTGTGCGAGCGTGTGTGAGCCCTTCCTTTTTATTTTTTGTCACTCCTGGGTCTTGAGCTCAGGGCCTGAGCACTGTCCTTGGGCTTTCTCAAGGCTAGCACTCTACCACTTGAGCCACGGCACCACTTCTGGCTTTTTCTGTTCATGTGGTACTGAGGAATCGAACCCAGGGTTTCGTGCATGCTAGGCGAGCACTCTACCACTAGGCTCGAGGCCCCTCCCCTTCTCTTTTCTATGGCCCTCGCGCCCAGAGGCCTTCCCTGCATACTGCAGACGGTTTCCCCTCTGCTGATTACATGGGAGCATCTGACCTTGGCACTGACCTTCCACCAAGCACGTATTTCCAAGCCTGTCCCCACTCGGTGAACAGAAGTTCGAAAGCCTCTGCGTCCCTCACCCTCTTCTCCCTGTGCCATGGAGTCAGCTTTCTCAACCACATTTCCCAGCTGCTCACCCAGGTGCAAAAATGAAACAAAACAGAGGTTGATTTCTCCTTCTGGGATTTTACTTTTTTGTTGTTTTTTTAAACCTCTATGTTTCACCTCTAAGCTCCGCTAAGCCTCCAATCCTCCCTGCCACATGCTTGATTTATTTTGAGTAAATACTTGGTGACTGAGTGGATGTCTCTGTCCTGGGTGTGTTTGCTTCTCTTCCTTCTCTAGCAGCAGTGCCTGTGCTTGTTCTGGTTGACCCCTCCTCATCCAGCCCCTGTACTGATACCCCATGCACAAATCACCCTGTGGAGTCCTCTTGTTCTTTCTTTCTTTATTTCTTTCTTTCTTTCTTTCTTTCTTTCTTTTTTTTTGGTGGCGGGAGGAGAGAGAGAAACCATTGTATTCTTTAAGTAGGTAATGCATGCAGCTCAGTGTTCAAAAGAGGCGAAGGAGCTTGTGCAGTCTCCAGGGGCCAGTTCCCTGCTGTTTCTTTGCCAGCCTGCGTGCGCTCATGAAGGAAGAGGGAAGTAATGGGGTGTAGGGGTGTAGGGAAGTCTTACTATTTTAAATTCCTCGCCACCAGCTATGCCTGAAATTTCAGGAAGCTTCCAGACTCCCCTGTGGTTTAGGAGCCACAGCCGGTGGCCAGGATGGGTGGACATCGCTCTGCCTGCTGGTCATCCTTCCCGACTCAGTGCCCAGGCTTCCTGGACAGCCAGCCCTCCTGCAGAGCGACCCTGAGTGGCTGTCTTCTTTGGGGGCTACCAGCTTCATTTCATCAGTCATTCTTAATGAAATCAAGCCTCGAGGATTGCTTGAACACATCACAGGCTTCTTACCTCAAGGGAATGGGCAGCGGCCCAAACAACAAAAACCTCATTCTTTGCTCTTGGTCCTGTTTGCCTGGTGTGCGGCGCCAACCCCCAGCCATGTCCCTGTCACGTTGATTGACACCTGGCCTGCCATTAATTTCTTCTCCTGTCTCCAGGAAAATGGGGATAATTACATTTCCCAGTTACCACTCGGAGCCTTGCCAGAACTGATGGCACACTGTTTTTTAAAAGACCTCTTTGAGAGAGCTGTGCCACATGAATCACAGCCCCTCACTCGGGCTCTTTTAGGTTCTTTTAGGTCTTATTTCTTTAGTAGTTCAGTCGAACACCGACATGCCCTCCCGGGGAAATCAGAGTGAGTCACTGTGTCTTCACACTCAAGCCCACGCAAAACTTTTGCCTCTGTGACCCTCTGGTGAACTTGGGGATTTAACTTGGTACATTCCACCTAAGCTTAGAAATGATATGGGTCACTTCGCTAGCTACCTCTGTGGATATGCCCGGGCCATATCAAATCCCGGGTCAGGGCAGTATTTAAAATTCACTGTGTCCTTGTGAACATCCTAACGCGTTACTGCCCTCGTATCATTTGCAGGATCTGAATCCTCATAGCACTGTGATTCCAAGTGGTAGAGTGCTAGCCTTGAACGTAAAAGCTCAGGGATAGGGCCCAAGCCCTGAGTTCAAGCCCCACAACCAACAAAATTAAACAACCAAGACCATAACCAAAGTCTTACCTCAGAGGCCGTGGTTGGAACACAATGTCTGGGGAAATGGCACATGTAATTTCCATCTGGAGGCTGGTACAGCCACAGATCCAGCCATTTCTGAGCAATTGCCTGGGCCTGGAGTTCCTCCCACAGCTCTGATTTAGCAGTTCTTGAGCCTCAAGCAAGTCTGAAAGGAACACAAATCTGTTTTGTATATACAAATAAATCCTGCTTGCATACTGCCTGCCATTCTCAGCCTGCCCGTTTCATCCGTCTGCTCCAGAAAATATAAACTGCATAGGCCATTAGTTTACCTGCGTGCAGGGAGCAGGGCATTGTGAGCAAAGAACCCAGTTTTGCAGAACCCACTGCCAAGGTCAGAGGTTAACCCCCTCCCCCAGCTCCTCCAGCCACAAGCCTGCATCCCTGTAGCACTCCAGAGCACAGCTCTGCTCTTAACACCTTCACATGTGCCCTTGCTCTGCTCTCCATGAAGCCTCACCAAAACAATAGAATACCCACGGGAGTCCAAGCTTAGAAGGCAAATGAAGATTCTCACTCACATTCATCTATCATTTCCTCCTGAGTAATAATAAATCCTTACAAAGTGCTTAGGAGTGGTCAGGCGAGCACCGACAGCTTGCAAGCTTTTCACAGATACCACGTAGCTTCATCCTTACAAGCATCTTATCATTAGGTACCTGTTGTTGTGTCCGCTATAAAGATAAAGAAATGGAAGCAAAGAAAGTAGACTCCAAGCCAAGAAGCATGACATTCGAGAGCCCAGGAAGCTTGGCTGTGAGTGTTCAGCCCCCTTAAAACAACTGTTGATAGTCTAGGGAAGAGAAGGGATCTAGATCATGAGCTGGAACAATTTTTACCCCACTGTGTTGGTTTCCATACATTAAAAGCAAGAGCTGGGGGAATAAAAGGTGAAGTCAAAACATTTTAACGCTTGTCTCCAAAAGCTATTATAGAATTTTGAGGTGTACTAAGGGAAGATGTATTTAGAATCCAGAATAAAATTTAACACTCAAAACCTGCCTACTAAAGAGGTTTGTTTTTCTGAAAATAAGATAATATACTGCATTTTTATGGGATGGATGTGTCAGTTATCTTTACCATCTCTACCGATGGCTACATCCGTGCATGTGTGTGCATGCGTGTGTGTGTGTGTGTGTGTGTGTGTGTGTGTGTGTGTGTGTGCACCAGTTCTAGATCTTGAACTGGAGGCCTGGGTTCTGTACCTGAGCCACTTTGCTGTACTATTTGAGTTGTTGCTTTACTATTTAGCTAGTGTGCTACTATTTGAGTCACATCTTCACGTCCGGCTTTTCTGATGGTTGATTGGGGGCAAGAGTTTCATGGACTTTCCTGCCTAGGCTGGCTTCGAGCCCTGTTTCTCAGATCTCAGGAAGGAAAGGTACGAGTTTTCCCATGTACAATGTGACTTTCCCACTCTACTTCGGAACTCCTAAATTTGCATATTCTCCTCTGTTCACTTCCACTAACTTAATGGCATGGTGACATCTACCTCATGCAACCTCAGTAAGACTGCCTGTTTATTAAATCTAGTGCTTGTGGCCTAAAGGAACATGCTTCTTACTGTGCTTTTGTCTTTCTTGGCAGATGACGTTTGAGCCAGAGATCTTCTTCAACATTCTATTGCCGCCAATTATATTCCATGCAGGATATAGTCTAAAGAAGGTAAATCTGGGACCATTGGGTCCTTTTCTTTTCTTCTCATCGTTTAGTAGAAATTTTGCCAGTACCAGCGAACAATGGTTATTTTCTGGGATGGCCGATTTAATAAGCCATCATTAGCTTGATTATTGTATAATAAAAATTCAAACTTAAAGTGCTTCGATTCTTCTAATACCTCTCTCACCCAGTACCACGGCTAACACGCAGCTATTGAACGCAAGGTGAATGTGAGAAATTAACAGGAAAAAAATTAAATGACACGATCGGCCTGCACCCCATTTCTGTCAGATGCTATTATCCCAGCACCTCTCATCCTCCTGGCCTTTCCTGGTGAAAACCCAGCAGGTTCTCCCTCACAGGATTCCAGGCGCCCCCTTGCCGCCAGGACTAGCGAGTGCACTCCCACCAAAACCAAAACAATTAAAGTAAGAATACCAAGCAAGCATGTAAAAAACAAAAATCCAGAAGGCTGGCTTTGCTCGTCATCCCTCCTCATTCGCCACTCCACCCCAACACAACACCTCAAGTTTTTTAGAATCTGTTCGTATCCCATTTAGAAGATAGGCAAAAGTCAGAGAAAGCAGGGGTTTAACAGCTGTCCAAAAGTAGCTTAAATCCTTTATAATTACGTACATGCACATATATGACATATAAATTGCCTCGTATATGTTGTGTGTGTGTGTGTGCAATCCTTGCTCAGCTTCTTCCTTTACCTCAGGTCCAGCTGCTTCTCACATCTCTACCCCATTGCCTTCCACACTTTCTATTTTCCTGTTCCCTTCCTTGCCCTCAGTCCTTGCAGTGAAATTTCTTACATCTCCAAGAATACGCTCAGGTGGGATTTCAGATTCAAAATCGGCTGATGTAGAAAAGGGAGGGAGGACCTGTAAAAAATTGTTTTAAAGAAAGCCTAATTTTTGTTTTATTTCCTGTTACACTAAGAAATGTTCTCTGAAATCTATTTCTTTTTTTTTTTTTCTCCTCCCTAGAGACACTTCTTTCAAAACCTGGGATCAATTTTAACGTACGCCTTCTTGGGCACTGCCATCTCCTGCATGGTCGTCGGGTAAGTGACATTCAGATCTTGAGTTCCGTGTGATAGGAGGTTGGGGATCTGGGGTGGGGAAGGATGCTCAGCTTCCAGAACTCTGCCTCATTGAGCTCGCCGGCCAAATTTTCTATTTGGCCTAGTGTGTCACATCTGGGTTTGTTTTGCTTTTCAGTTTGGTCTGTTGCTGTGCTGGGGATCCAGCCTAGGTTCTTGCATGTGCTACGCGAGCTCTCTTCTCTTGTACTTTACCCCCGGAATACCCCATCTTTATACATTGTTCTTGACTCGGTTCCAGAATTGATAGGCATCTGCTACACACAGAGCAGACTGCAGCTGGGTTGCTGGGTTACCTCTCTAAGTGTGGGGGCTCTGGTTTAGTAAATGTGGCACGCTTGAAGTGCATCATATTATTTGTTTGTAGCTTGAATTGTGTATGCTCGAGGCATTTTTCCCCTCGTGTTTGCAGGACCCTACCTGGGTTTGAGAGGAGGACATTAGTAACTATCTGCCAATTAGTTTCTGATGAAAAGGAAGTTGTTTGCTTTCTAATGAGATCAGACTGAAAAAGAAACGTCTAAATATCCTAAATACCAGCAGAATTAAATATTGTAGGGATGGCTTTTTTGTGGTGGATACGCTGTGTGATCTGAGCTTTATCTTCAATATATTTTACTGGAGATGCTGCGTGGGCCTTGAGTCAGATGACACAGACTGTAGCTTGCAGTTTATCACAACGCAAAACATGGCCCCCAAATGGCAAGCCCCGCCTGAGTCGCACAGATCCTATATAATCCATTGCCGAAAAGTGCGCGGCTGCTGCGACTACGGTGATAAAGATGCCTTCAGTCGCGTGCAATGGCCAGCTCTCCCCGGCAGGTGTGAGAAGACACCACACCCAGGCTCTAGCTGCCCCCCTGGCCTTGCTTTCTCTCGTGCAGTCTCCATTATTTCCTGCCGGTGGGCACTGGGGAGGTGCCAGGAGCAGCCTCCACGCACACCTCCACCCCAGAGATTTTGTGTTGAACACTGAGACGTTTTGTGGAGCCAAAGGTAGAAGTTGAGCCAGACTCCAGTAGTAGCTCACACCGGTCACCCTGGATACTCAGGAGGTAAACCTCTGAGAAGAACGGTTCGAAGCCAGCCCAGACAGGAGAGTCTAGGAGATCTCTATCTCCAGTTCCCCAACCCAAAAGCAAGAAGTAGAGGTGTGGCTCAAGTGGCAGGGCCCCATTCTCACGTGACAAAGCTCAGGGACAGCACCCAGGTCCTCTACCCCAAACACTAGCATACACACACACACACACACGCTGATAGAACTAAGTTACACTGTGTGAAAATACTCAGGGGGTCAAAGCAGAGAAGCTGAAGCCTTCAGCACACGTCGTTGTGGGCTTGCAGGCATGTGGTTTGCCCAGGGTGACCCAAAGCTTGCAACGTATTCAATTCTTCATCAGGATGTTGGGGAGGGACAGCACTTTTCTGACCCGTGACTGGGCACGTTTGATATTCACATGAGACACCTTGAAAGCCTAATTGGCTAGGTCAGTTCCTCTCATCATCAGAGTCAAGGCCACCAGCAAACAGAACTCAGAGCCTCGGCTCCGGACCCAGCAAGTCCTGTCAGGTCTTCCTTTCCTTCCAGCAATTCTTCTTGAATTCCTACACATTCCTCTCTGCCGTTCTTCTCCACGACAGGGGGTCGGGACTGTGAGGCTCTCTCTCTCTCTCTCTCTCAAGAAACCCTGAGACATAGAACACCAGCTGATCAAGCTAGCTGAGCAAGAGGGAGGCTCCGGGTTCAAACCCAGTACTGGAGGGAAGAAAGCACAGGAGGAGAGATAAAGGACTGGTGATGGTGGGTTTGTGGGTGTGGGTGTGTGCTCCCACACAGCTCCTGCACCTATCATTCACATTCCTGATGTCCGCCTCTTACTCTAACTCCTGGGAGACTCTGGTTCTTCCTTTGTCTTTCTTGTGTGTTGTAAGTACGGCTACGGTTGACGGGCAGTGGCAAAGTCCAAACAAAAGACTAAAAGTAAGAAAGGGGGTGTATCTACAGTCCACTCCTTATTGCAAAGCACCCCAAAGGTTTAGTGCTTGGAGTCAAACAAGCCACGCCTCAGATTTCCTGCAGCCCCACCTGCATGTGAACAGGAGCCCTCCCCCGCCCCCGCCCCCACCGCCCTCCACCCCTGTGATGGGTTAACTCGTTTGCTGTCTTCCCAAACTTAGCGGCAAGATGGAGTATCTTACACAGGATTTACTGGGTACAGACTGGGGGGTTGAAGATGGCAGCAGCAAGCGTTTCACCCAGGCACAGTGGAAACTCAACCCAGTCCATTCATTTCACAGTCCAGGCTGGTGACTGCCATCACAGTAGCTCATTGTCCGGCCACACACAATGTGGCAGCAGCGTCTTCCCATCGCGTCACCCCTCACTAAGGGTTGGTTCATTCTCTCTGGGTCTCACCTGTCCGTCATTTCAATTTCACATTTCTCTGTGGCGTCACTTATATTGATATTATATAACTTGGTGCGTTGTCCTCGGGCTCTCCTGTTTATAAGCGTTGTTCCAAGTGTAAACTTGACGCTCATGTCTAAGTTATCATCGAGAGGGAGGTCTTGGAACTTGGAATGAATCGTTCTGTTTTAAATAAGCTTAGGCGCGAATTCATTTTGGTAAAAATGAATTGCAGATTTTGGAGTCAGGCAAACCCCGAATGGGGTGTGGATGGTATCGAGGTAACCGTTAGGCGGGGCGGGTGGGGGAACGGGGTGGGGGGTGACTGTCACCCCAGGAGGCTGAGACTGCCCCCCTCCCCCAGTCATCAGAAGGAACAGCCATTGGCTTTTATTGTCCGCCCTCTGGTGGCCAGGCCCCCGCATCACACCACGACCGTGCCGCACTTTGGCAAAGCTTGCTGTTTGTATGCTTGGCCTTTCTCATGGGAAAACACAAGGCATAGAGTTTGCGAGTTGCCCTAGGTAACAAGGAATCCAACCTCCTGACTTCACCTGGAGAGAGGCTTGAAAGACACCAGCTGCTTATCCATCCGTTCTCCTGGGTCCAGGAGAAAGGCCTCACGATTGAACATCGTGCTTTAAGGACATGGTGTCTCATTAATTCCAGTGTGGGGAGGGGAGGTGGGGGGTGGGGGAGAGTCCACCCGTGTTCTCTCTTGGGCTATGCCCAAGAGAGACGGGATGTCAGGGGTCCATCACCCAGCCAGCCGCTCCTCCAATTGCAGCCAGCTGGTGGCAGTCCCTGGGCATGGCAGACCTGAGATGCTTCTAGTCCTGGCTCTGTGACCCGGAGTCACCCCCGCCCCTCCTCTTTCTAATCAGTGCCTCAGCTTGGCCGACCCAGCGCTGGTGTCAGGAGATGGGGACGTGTCTGTTTCAGTGCTGGGATAATGGTTTTAGATGCTTCCATAACCAGCTCTCACTTGGTGTGACAGGCCCACAAAATGCTCGGGGTGGCGGGCGGGGGGGGGGGGTGATTGGAATCCGAGCTTACAGAAGAAGCTCGTACATGGCTTGACCTGGAATTCAAGGCCCCTCTGATCAGGGCTTTCCTTCTGAAAAGCACCAGCACACATTTAAATCCACCCCGGGACCTGCCAGAAATGATTTTTCCCTCTTTATTCTGTTGCCCGGCATGCTCGCAGGTCATTTTTCATCTGTAAAGGCAAGCGTGATCTACTCACTCCATTTGGGGTTAACCTCACACTTGATGTGTGATTGAATCGTGAGAATCGCGATCTTTCCTATCGTCAGTCTCTTTTCTCCTGGTTTCCCCTCGAATCCTGGGAACTCATCTTTTCAATGAGATTCATCCATCATGATGTGAATTGCAAATTATTTTTCCCGATTGTCCTTATTTTTGATGACTGTTTAGGGGCAGCTATTTTGTTGTTGTTGTTGCAAGAATGTTCTTTTCTTACAATTCCTTTGTTCTTGAAGCATTTTAAATTTCCCTCTATTTTCTTTGAATGCTTACATCTCTGCTTATTTGTACTTAGACTAATTATTGGACTTATCTCCGATTTCTGGTATTAAAGTTGTAAACCTCTAACCTTACTCCCCTCCCCTCCATGATGTTTATTTCGATAGGAATATTTGTTGGATAATTCCCCTGTTTTCCACTCATTTCAAACACCCTCTCTATCCAGGCCTGTATCTGAATAGTATATTGTTGCATTAAATGCCTTTCTTGCAAAACCCTGGCGCTGCCATCTTCACCAGAGTGCTCATGAAATATGTGTTAGTGTCTGATAGGCTACTGGGCCCTCCTTCTTCCCCCCGAACCCTTCTGGATATTGTTCCTTGATTATAGTCAACATTTAACAGAACCGTCGAGAGCCAGGTGTCTCTATGGCGCTTGCATTAGATTTGCAGAGTCACCTGTGGAGGATGCACATATTTATGAGTTCTGTCTTCCTGTCAGGATGTACAAGGTGTTGCAAGCGATGCGTTATGAATTATAAATGATCAAGGTGAGAATGACTTCGGTCTTTCTCTTGCTGTCATGAATTCCAGGCGCCCTCACACATCCTTCCTTCAGATATGCCCTCTCTGTAAGAAGTCCCTCTGTTACAGCTGGTCCCTGAGAACCCACTCCCCCCTCAGCCTTGCCTCTGCATGCCAGGGAGTGTCGCGCACGAACCCCCCATCCACCCCTTACAGGAGGGAGGGCAGACTAAATTGTACACGCCCTATTTATCTTACTGGGATTGCTCTACCTCATTGCCCTTCATCACCATAGTCCGCTGACCTTTCCACATCAGGATCACCCAGCTTGCTGGAGGATTTTTTTTTCTAGTTTTGCATGACGTTTTTAATTCCTCAGCATACAGGAAATTATAAACTGTCCTGGTTGCTTGGAGATTTGGGGGTCACTCTTGGGGAGCGGACAGAGAGAGCGTTTGTAATGGTGTGGGTGTGGGGGGGGAGAGAAACTGTGCTTGTGTTGGCTTGAATTTTCTCCTGAGTTTGTTTGGTTTCACAGGAATTCCTTAGGGACAGGGGAATAAAACGTTCAATAGACCGAGCCGGTATCCACAAGCGAATTCAATATGGGCTTGTTTTGCTAATGTTTACATAGGTCTGCGTTGCATGAATTCACCAAGGGGAAGAGAGAAGGAATGTCTCCAGGTGTAGGCAAAGTTGACTCACGCAGGGGCCCACAGCAAACTGAGGTGTAGTAAGGGTGAAGGAAACCACTCGTGGATTTTTTTAAGGTGGCAAAATATAACTTCATTTGCGTTGTCAGCTCCCAGTTTCATCTTTAATCCCTCGTGGGGATAATAGCTTCCATGTACTAAATGGCAGATGTTAATGATTCTACATACATTTTCTCCTAGAATCCCCCCCCCCCCAAAACTCTGTCTCATTACCTCTTCTCACTCTTCCCACGAAGGCACCAAGGTCTTAGAAACGTCAGGTAACTCCGGTCAGGTCAGCACGTGGTAAATGGAGGACTGTGAGTAGAAAGCTGAGCACTTAACTACTGAGTCATAGTCTTCCATAAAGACTACAAGACACAGCTGCTCGCTGCTCAGGGTAAAGCGTTTTGTTAAATGATAAAGCATGACTATTTATCACGGCTCTCTCACAGTGCAGCAGTAGGAATCTAAGTTTATATTAGAATAAAACAGCATCCAGATGTCAGAATTAGAGCAGGGATGTGTGGTGGTTTCCACCACTCCAGCATTTGAGAGGCAAAGGCAGAAAGATCACAAATTGAGGCCAGTTGAAGCTACCCAGTGACTCTTCTCTCCTCTTTCTCTCTCTCTCTCTCTCTCTCTCTCTCTCTCTCTCTCTCTCTGTCTCTCTCTCTCTCTCTCTCTCTCTCTCTCTCTGTCTCTCTCTCTGTCTCTGTCTCTCTGTCTCTGTCTCTCTGTCTCTCTCTCTGTCTCTCTCTCTGTCTCTCTCTCTCTCTCTCTCTCTCTCTCTCTCTCTCTCTCTGTCTCTCTCTCTCTCTGACACACACATACACAGGATGAGAAGGCTTACACTTCAGCGTTCTGTCATCTGCTCAACAGCGGCCTTGTGGACCACCAGTCCTTTGCTTCTGTGCACTTAACCGTGTGTGTGTGTTATCCACTCTGATCCTGTCGTGTCGTTATGTCATCTTCAGCTTTCTCCCCTCACACGACCACGTGAGGCGTGCTCCTCCATCCTGCACAGTCATCTTGCCCAGCAGCCGAATCGTAACAAGAGATCCCCCCTCAACCCAAATCTCTCCTCCAGTAGCGGCCTGTGACACGCGATCAGGGTCTGAACCCCATGCGTTTAGACGACAGGGACCGTCCCGGACTCAACTCGATGGTGGAGTCAGGAGCGTGAAACAGAACACCAGAGGGAAGGGAGAGCAGAGAGCACAGCTGGCCAGGGAAATGCTGAGACTTTGGGGACCACCGGGGGGCTGCAGAAGGCTGTCGCCATGGAGTCCACTCCTCTAGAAGTTCCTCTGAGGCCAGCGGCTGGCACCGCTCAGGGTGGACCACCCCTGATCCCCGCGCCCTGTCTAGAAAGGCAGCATGCCTCATCCACACCCATCCACCCCGTGGCCTGGAAGCCAGCTGTGTCCAGGCACAGAATAGGACTGGGTCCTCGGCCGTACTCCTTTGTGCGTGTGGCCTTCGGTGTCTGTCCGCTCATCACGCGGGACGCCAGCCACCACTTTCTCCACCAGAGTTGGCGTAGGACTGATGGCGTGGAGACAAGTGACATTTCCCGGGTTCTGTAAGGTTCTTTTTCTACCCAATCAAAATAAACGTTTTTTAAGTGTCTCATGGCATAGGACTGGGAAGGAAGAGGAGGAGGAGGAGGAGGAGGAGGAGGAGGAGGAGGAGGAGGAGGAGGAGGAGGAGGAGGAGGAAGGGGGGGTTGTCGGAAAGGGTGGCTTTCTAGGCCCAGGCATCGCAGTGGAGAACTGACTCTGGAATTATCATGATTGAGTTGTTACTGAATTGTTAATAACACCCTAAGGAACTTCAGTGCTGCTGAATTAGCACAGGCCGGCGCCATGGCAGCCTGTGGGCTTTCTGTGTGGGGAAACATGACCCATCAGACCCCAGCCCGTTTCTGAGTTTGGTTTGTGCAGCAGTCACTGCCCCCACATGGCCACTAGGTGGAGAACCTGAGCCGTGGTCGGGGCTTTTGTCAAGGGCCCAGAAGGGGGAGAAACTTTTTCTTTTTTTTTGTATTTTGTCTT
The DNA here is from genome assembly GCF_031878675.1 of Megascapheus bottae. Classification (NCBI taxonomy): domain Eukaryota; kingdom Metazoa; phylum Chordata; class Mammalia; order Rodentia; family Geomyidae; genus Megascapheus; species Megascapheus bottae. The sequence continues at coordinate 1,900,265 of NC_143540.1, forward strand.
TTTCTTCCTCTTTCACAGTAGTATTTTTTTTTTCCTTTCGGGAAGATTGCAGAGTGGAATTATTTAGAGAAAACCTGGCATGTACAAACAAGCACTTCAAAGGATTTTAGCAACACCTATCCCAGGCGGCTGGATTGATAACCAGAACCTGGGGTGTAAAAACCCATGGTGGTGGTTTATTATCAGAGAGGAATGGAAGGGGCGTCTGTATTGAATCTCTCAAACCACAGTGACCCACTCGCGCATCAGTCCACAGAGCTGATCGGTTTTATGAAGACTCAAACCTTTATGACATGACTCGAGTCTCTCAATGCAAAAAAATAAATAAATAAAAATGTTCTTGCTGTTTAGAGTCTGGTCAGAGTGAGACTCACGGGAAGAAGCAGGGACCAGGACATACCTGCGACTCTTTGCTCTGGTGGACCTGAGTTTTCCTCAGCAGTTAATCAGCTTGTGAATGAACAGAGACAGAAAGTCACTTTTCATGTTCCTCCTCTTACAGGAGAAAGAACCTCGAGGTCTAAAGAGCACGGCCCTGCACCTCAGGGACCACGGTAGCACTGGATTCTGAGTCTGGCAATACCCCTGATTCTGATATTCCTTGATTATAAAGTGTGTGTGTGTGTGTGTGTGTGTGTGTGTGTGTGTGTGTGTGTGTGTGTGTGTGTTTCTGAGGATTGAACTCAGGGCCTTGTGCACATTAGAAGCATTCTACTATTTGAGCAACATAGCTAAGCTTTGTGCTTTTAGCTGATGCTGCCTCTTCCTCTTCTTCTTCTTCTTCTTCTTCTTCTTCTTCTTCTTCTTCTTCTTCTTCTTCCTCCTCCTCCTTCTCCTCCTCCTCCTTCTTCTTCTTCTTCATCGTCTTCTTCTTCTTCATTATCTTTGTCTTCTTTGTCTTCATCTTCTTCATCTTGCCTCATGCTACCTTTGCCTTGACCAACCTCTCAACTCTTGATCCTCCTATTTCTGCCTCCTGAGTAGCTAGGATTACGTGTGTGCCACACCACGTTAGCTTGCTTTGGAGAGAGTCTTGATGTGACCGTCCTGTCTCCACCTCCTGAGTTATCGGGCTCACGGGAAGGCATCGCCACACTGGGCCCCGAAAGCCCTGCTTTAGAGATCTTCACTTTCCGCCGCTGGTGCAGGAGCTGGCAGCCGGGATGGGGTGTGTGGGAACTCCAGAGCCGGGGTCAGACACGGCTGGGCTCTGAGTCAGCGCAGGTGTTCAGTTCCCGTGGGAGAGAGTTGTAGAAGGATTCTCACAAAGGGACAGGATTTGGACCCAGAAATACAACTCGCAGGAGGTTGGGCTGCTTTGTTGACAGCCTGCCTGGTGGAATGTGGAGATGGTGTTATTCTGCTAAGGGTAAATCTCGAGTGGATTCAAGAAAGGATCCCGTGGGCCTTTCAAGAAGACAGGAAATGTAATGAACGGGGAAGCCAGTCACTGAACGTGGAGCTGGGAACCAGACGGTTCTCTGCCGCATTCTAGTTGGGCTCGCTTTCTACCTCTTTTCTGCATCTCTCTATTTCCTCCTCCTTTTCTGGAGGGGAGGAAGAAAACATTCTACAGCTCCTGCTTGGGTGGTTCCTCAACACAACAAACAAAAACAAAACCCAGAATGAAGCAAGACAAAAAGGGGGGGAGGTGATCTATTTCTGTCTCTCCGTTCCAGATTCTTGGGAGGACACCGTGACACTGGATAGGGGACCCCTTCGCCCAGTCCTTCGCTTCTTGTGTGGAATATACGCTGAATTCTTAACTGCGTTCTCCTCCGCTCACCCCATTACCCCTAGGCCCCGCTCCTCCTTGGCCCCACAGCCCTTTCTGACATGTCCCCATTTCCTGGAAAGACGTGGAAAACGTTGTATTGAGTGAAGCAAGCCAGATCCAGAGACACAAGGGCTACATGGTTTTCTCCTCGCTTGTGGAGGACAGAATGTGCTATAAATCTACCAGTGAGCACATGGCGTGGCTGCAGAGTCTGGCGTGAAGTGCAACAGACGCTCTGGAGAGCGCAAATCTCATATTTTTTTTTAGAAGGACTAGGTCAAAGCCCAGCTAAATAAGCACCGGGCTTCATATCTAGTGGCCCAGTATTGCAGGACAACTTGAGTAAGGCTCCCAGGTTCTTCCTCCCTCCCCTCCTCCATGTCAGTTCCAGCTCCTTGGCTACAACCTTAGAATACCCGGGCCGCCCGCACCTCCTCTCATCTGAACTTTGCGCTCCGCTTCACCTGTCTCTGACTCAAAGGTCTTTTTATACCATCGTGCTGTCACCTCACTCTCCCACCGTGGCTCATTTCCCCATGTCATTTAATAACGTCTCCAAGCAGCATACATTCCTGAGACCTTTTGACCTTTTTCAGCATGCGAGAGCCACTCTTCCATAGCAGCCAAGCCTACAGGAATTGGGTCTTATGGGTAGCGAGAACTCTCCTCACTGAGGACACAAAGCAAAAAGCCCTCCTTTGAGCATTCGTGTCAGATTCACTGTGAACATTTGAATACCATCAGTGCAAAGTAATTTCTCTTCGCGCATGCAGCAACCCATAAACAGGTATATTAACCTGCCTGGCAGTGAATGAGCAAGCAAACGGCGGTGAATGTGCACGCGACTGCACAGTGCCCGTGAGGTTTTCATTAAAGGCAGTCACTGATACCTCCGTCCTCCTCCCCCTGTTCTCATTATCTTTGTATTCCCTGCCAACCCCTCCATGGTACCATTGCAATGCTAGTATAAGGAAGATAAAGGAAATGGCACCTTCACAGGAGCTCATGCCACATGTGGGCATGTGGGAAGGTGGAACAGATTAGCCATGGAACTGGACCCACTTGTTCTCACCCGTGGTGGGCAGGAAGGAAGAGGGACACACGTGACGTTCTAAGAGAGGGAACACTTTTCCTTGGCTAGAGGGTGTTGGGGTTTGGGGGCACTGGTTTGCAACACAGAAGGAATTTCCACACAGGAAAAACAAATCAACTTAATCGTAGGACCACTGGTCTGCCTTCCTGGAAACCTTGGCATGGAACACGCTGATGATGTAGAACAGGGCTCAGAGGTTGAACCTTGGGCCAGAGTCTATGACCGACAGATGGGTCTTATTTGCCTTTGGATGGTTTTGTTTTTAATTGAAATCGAAGTGAAATGTCAGGAAGTACAGATTTCGTGGCCCCTGAAGCCCACATTTCTGTTTTCTCCAGGCTGCTCTCCTATGAGTCCGAAGCTTTGGATGGCGTCTGGTGATTGTGACTTAGGTGTTGCAAACCTATAGTCTTGGAAAGAAAAGCGTAAAGCAAGCCCAGAGTTCTTCCTGGTATTGATCTGATCTTTCTTTCCCGAGGTGTATGAAATGTTTGGCTCCGTGGATTCTCTCTGGCATTGTTCACAAGGCAGGTTCGGAGGCATTCGGAGCCTATGATCTCTAAACTTCTCTGTGCCTTGATCAGGGTGCTTTCATTCCTCCTACAATTTACCTAAGCCTCTCACAGACGGTATTGGGCTTGATGTGTTTCCGTAGACATGGCGGATGGGCTCTCTGAAAAGCTTGAGGCAGCTTACAGTAACAGAGCAATTAAAAACTGGAATAGAAACATTTACAAAATCCATTAAAATGAGAGGAGCTACCAGGATTCATTTGTTACTTCAGTCAGACATTTAATTTCACTCTGTGCTTCCTTGAATAAGCCAAAGAATGGGTTATATAATTTTCATTGTCCTATTAAGACAAGCCTACACCTTGGGAGAGACAGACTTCTTGAGCTGATATTAAAAGTCTAAAAAATGTGTGTCATATGGATTTGTGTAATGGAACTATTCCTATGAACATTTTCAGCCTGTCTGTGTTTATTGTGACCAAGATAGATTATCTATCTGGAAAGCAGCACTTTCACCAGAACACTCTGGGTTCGGATGTTCAAAGGTGTAGAAGGCCAATAAATGCTTCTAGAGTTATAGTAGTATCTAAGATATTGACTCCAGAACCCTCACAGCTCTCAAATTGCAGATGCACAGGTTTGTTCTATAAAATTTAACAGTGTTTGCACATAACCTGCACATAGAGTCCCACGTGCCTGAAATCATCTCTAGAATGCCCATAATTCCTAATTCAATGCCAATGTTATGTGGAGAGCCATCACCTTATAATGTTCAGAGAAAAATGACAAGGGACAAATGGGTGACCACTACGGCAGGTGCTCTAAATCAAGCCGTGGAATTGACGTGGAGCTGACCGTGTGCTTCCGGAAATCATCGGACACGGATAGCCCCGTGTTGAATATTATTATATCACGCAAAGATTCTGAAGCGAACAGATGTCAGTGCCAAAGTGTCAGGTGATTCGGAACATGGATTTGTTTCCCTTTTGTCCAAAGGGATTTTAATTCAACATGTCAATTTATGAGAACGATATGCCCTGTTCCACTCAGCCCCTTCCCACCATTCTGCCCTCCTCCCCTCAATGGACCTGGCTCCCTTGTCACATCTGTATACTGACTGTGAGGACTGCATTCTCCTGCCCACCCCCGCCCTTGCTGCTCTCCCTGTGTAGAAGGCACTGGAATCACACAAGAGTGTACAGAAACCACGCCTTTAGGTCACCGGCTTTTCACGCCAAAGCCCTTGCCTGGTTGCCTGAGGCATGAATTGGTTTATTGTGAGAATTTACATACTACTGTGGCTCTGTAAAGAAGAACTTACCCTTCAGCATGCTGGGTCTAGTCAGGGGTTGTGCATAGCTTTTAAAAAGCGCTTTTTTTGGGGGGGGGTATTCCCCTCTTCCACCTGACACTTCAACAAGACGTTTCTGAGTGGTCACAGTGGGGTCCCAGGAAGTATTTCAAGTTGGCCTGGAGCTTGTTTGAGGCCTCAGCTGGCCTCAAACTCGAGAGGCTCCTGGTTCCAGCTCCTGAGAACTGGGATTACAGGCATGTATCACGAACCCTCCTTCATGCTGCTTCGTTTTAATTACTGTTTTATTGCTTCACCTCTCTTTTAAAGTCACTTTTTATCGCACGTGAGGAGCTGTGTACAGGCTTTTTTAAATCACGCTCGCATCATCTCCTCGCTGTGCCCAGAAACTGTTCCTGGAACGTTTTCTAAACAGGAGGCCTTGTAAATGTTGATAGTAAATGGCGGTACCCACAGTCGTGCGTGGACCGAGGCTCTTCCACTCCCCACGTGTGGTCGGATGTCGTGAGGAAAGCCCCCCACTGCTCTGAGACGCCTGTGGAGCTGTTAAACACCCGAGAACCCACCTGTGGCCCAGCCTGCCCGGCTCGCGGGTCGCAGGTGGTGTAGAACAGTGTGGACACAAATGTATTCACCTTGGCAAAACCAAGGCGGTGACCTCAGGGACCCTGTGCCAGCGGCCGCTTCTTGAGCTCGTGTGGAGGTAGCCGAGGGCACCTGCCAGCTGGAGGCTCCCTATGTCCTACCTTGGGGGTGGAAGGCCTTTATTAACATGAAGTCCCGCGGCAGGAGGCCCTCCCCGCCGTGAAACGGGGTTCTCTCCGTCCATGTGCCCTCCTCATCTTCCTCCTCTCCATCCGTGATTGTGGACTCGCTGGAAACCCCTTTCAGGGGCAGTCCTGTTTACCGCAGCAGAAGCTTTTGTTTCTGTCCTCCTGGGTGTTGACGAGGGGGGCTCTTGGCTCCATGTCCGCCCACAGCTCAAAGAAATGTGAATATAACTGGCTCCTGCTCCGATTTAAATCTTTCCATTGCCCTTTCGGTGAGCAGGGAGCCTAAGAGTAGATTTGCCTGCTCCTTATATAAACCAAAGCTTTTCAGAACAGCGTCACTGGGGAGACTCCTTCCCCCAGGAAGCTATAATAGGAGGGAAATATTAATTCCAGAGGAAGGCCCATGAGGCCAGGAAGTACCGCGACAATATTCCTCCATATCCTTGGGAGGCAGACTGTGGGAACCAACCATATATCCCATTTTTTGATCCTTTCTTAACAATACTCTACCTGCTGTTAAACTGAGCTGCCTTAAGCTCAGCACAAAGAAAGCTCTTTTCAGAGCATCTAGCAGATAACTTAAAAAAAAATAAAAGAAAGAAACGAAGGGAAGGAAGAAAGGAAGACAGGTTTCTCCACAGCTCTTCTGGTGTCCTTTCATGAGTAGGGGCTGTGTGCAGCCAGGCTTGCTTCAGTGTTGAAGCACAAAGAAATCACCACATATGAGGCCTGTATTCGTTTCTCTGCCTCCATTTCGGCCTTTCCCCCCTCTCACTGGGCAGCTGATGGGGTGGCCTTGGTACTGTTTTCCCCTTGTACACTCATCACAAAGGCTAAATGATGCCTCCCTCTCATTAGGCAATAGTGTCTGACACCAGTGGCCTCCCGGAGCGTCCTGAGGTTGGAAAATGATTCGGAGCACACGGAACGGCAGGAAGAACCCCGGTGGTTTTCCTAGCCGTGCTGGAGATGAGTTGCCGTCCTCTCTGAGGATGAGACAGGTTTCTGGAAGCTCATTTTCCCATTTTCTCCCCGAGTACAGGCAGGGGCGGTGCTCTGCACGCCCAGGGTTGCTGAGGACTTGCGGTTTTATTTTTAAATCTCTGAACATCACTTTGAAATAAGTCCCCTTTGAAGTCACTCTGAACCTGTTTCTGGAGTTGGATGAGTGTCTGAGGCCATTAGGAAGGTTCTGGAGAGGGAATGGCCCTCTCCTCTCAATACTGGTGGATTCTTGTCTACCTCGTTGGGGAGGCTGCCTAGGGACCCTCCCTGGGGCAGAAGGGAAAGCCCTGCCCGTCCATCTGTCCATCAAGCAACTCTGTCCTAGCTCCTCCCCACACTGCCCCGTCTCCCTCCCTACACCCAGCTCCGTCCTCCCACCTTGACCAGTGTCCTGCTCATCCAGTCTGCTCCAGGAGGAGAACATTCACCCCTTCGGCCCTGTGATAGCTGATTCTGGAGCCCAGAGCCCAGGGAGGCGAAGGAGTGTCCTGGGGATCCAGAGCTCTGGAAGGCTGAGGAGGAAGGAAGGATGGCTCAGAGGTGGAGGTCAGGCAGTCCCACTCCGAGCCTCTGGATGACCCTTCACAGCAGCCCTGAACTGGCCCAGGAGGCCGGGCCTTTATGGCTGTCATTGGGTACAGGTAGAAGGAAGACGCCCTGAGCAAACTGGGCGTCCTCAGCCAGGCTGAGCTCTGTGCAGAGCCGCGACAGCGGGGTTTTAAAATGAAGTGTTGGGAGAAGGTCGCCATGCCGGCTTCCGGCCTGGACAGCGCTGAGTCCCACACTGTGAGCGGAGGCGGGGCTCAGCCAGGCTTCCACAGCACAAAGCCTGCAAGCCCTCCACCTCTCACCCACGCAGGGGAGGAAGCCGCCGGCGTTGAGAGGCTGTCACAGGAAGTATGGCCCGCAGCAGAGAGGGGAAGATTCACACAAACATATATCCAATCACCTAAGCAGAGGAAGTGCGCTGCCCCACACGGCGGCCTTCGAAACAGGCAGTTCTTTAAAACAGCAGTTCTTGTGAAACACTACTGAATCGCGCTCTCTCTCTCTCTCTGTGTACAGGGATTTAAATACAGGGCCTTATATGTGCTAAGCAAGCACCCTTGGGGCCAGGAGCTTGGCCTAGTGGTAGAGTGCTTGCCCAGCATGCACAAAGACCCGGGTTCGATTCCTCAGTCCCACAGACATAGAAAAAAAGCCAGAAGTGGTGCTGAGGCTCAAGTGGTAGAGTTCTAGCCTTGAGAAAGTCCAAGGACAGTGCTCAGGCCCTGAGTTCAAGCCCCAGGACTGGCAAAAAAAAACCCCAAAACAGCAAGCACCCTTTCCCTTGAGCCAAACCTCTAGGTTTCAACCATGGTCTTCCCATTTTTTTTTCTCCTTTATTTTTCAAAAGTTACATCACATTTAAAATGGCACTCCAGCTATGTCCTTTATATAATGGTATCACGACGGTGATAACCTGTTGTATGTGACTCTGTGTGCCTAGAGATGTGTGCCTAGATAGATGGACATGTGTGTGTATACACATATACACACATACATACACATACATGTACAGTTCAGGTCACCCGTGCTCCCTTCCCACCCCCACACAGCGTAGACGTGCTTCTTTGTCCTGTAGACTATACTAGCACAGGCACCACACAGCATCGGAGGCATCTGCATCCACATCGGCATCACAAGACAGCAGGCAGATCTGACCTCGCAGACAAAGAGTGGAAGGCTAAATCATTCAGCGAACGTGATTAATGGCCATGTCAGAGCAGGAACTCGCGGATCGGTAAGGGGGAAGTTCAGTTAGCGTCTTAAAGTAGTTAGACTCCTGTTTTCAGTCCTGTCGTGAGGGGTGAGGGTGTGGGGCTTCGCTGGGACCTGGGTGAAGGCCTTGGTGTGAAAACAATACCATAAGTAGAAGGGAAGCTGGGACTCTCGGCAGAAACAGGAAGTTGGTGAGAACAGAAAATGTGACTGCGTCGCCATCTCCTCGGGCCATCAGAGGCTCCAGGACAAGACAAGATTCCTTTACAGGCCCAGATGGTAAGAAGGGCCTTGGGAAGCATTGGCTGATCTCTTGGTTCTGAACCCAGGACTGCCTTTGTTGTGGTTGTTTTGCCAGTCCTGGGGCTTGAACTTGGGGGCCTAGGCACTGTCCTGAGCCTCTCCGTACTCAAGGCTGCCACTGTCCCACACCACTTGAGCCACAGCACCTCTTTTTGGGGGGTGGTTTATTGGAGATAAGAGTCTCACTGACTTTCCACCCGGGCTGGCTTTGAACCTTGATCCTCAGAGCTCAGTCTCCTCAGTAGTGTGAGCCGCCACGCCCGGCTCAGGGCCGCTTTGAACCTCCATATCAAGCCAGCACACACACGTAGCTTGCCTTGGAGTCTGCCTCTCTTCATCCGTGCCTGCTAGGAGCTTTTCCTTTCCTTTTTTCCTATTTTTCTTTTTTTCTTTTTTTGGAAGAGCAGTAATGCTCTCCTAACAAATATTAAGACCCTGGAGATGTAATCTTATGACAACTGGAGGGTTCCTACTGCATAACTTAAGTTTCTCCTCCAACTCACTGCTAGAATTCAATCACGTTGGAAGCAGGGTGATTCGACGCTTAAGCATCTAAGCATCTGCCTGTGCACTCTCCTTTGGTTTCTTATTTTAGTCTCAATCCTTCGTGTGCACAGGATTACCATATAGATTTAAAAACAGGAGAGCTGTAACTCACAGATCGGTGAGGGGATTTCAAGGACAACTTGAGCTGTCTGAGAATTATAAGGAGGAAAAAAAAACCCAACCACTGAGCCGCCTTGGTCTGAGAATCACCTCCAGATCAACTCTTTTACCCAAAACCCATGGCTCTGCCCAACTGTGGCTTTCAGGTGTGACCCAAAAAAACACCGTGCCCTGAGGTCCAGGAACGGCTTGCTTTTTAATTCTGAACAAACTGGACAGCACTGCTTGGTCTCCCTGCTCCCGAGTGCAAGAGAAGGAATTCCGCCCCCGACTCCAGCCGTCTAGTGGTTAGCTTGCCTCTTGCACCCAGAGCCTTTCTCAGTGGCCTGCGGAGTGGTCTGCTCCGTGGAAGTGTTCGCCGCGTGTGACTCTACAGCAAATTTTCCTCTTCACTTCCCCCAGCCTGCTAGAAGGAAGAATATTTCAATAGGAGTGACAGAGAATGAGCCCTCACCACGGGTCTTTTCCTTCTTAACACGCAACAGTAGCAATGCACCAGAAAAACGCAGAGCAAGGATACAAATACACCAGACAAATATTACCTTCATCGTGGCCGGCAAAGCCACGATTTGGAGGTCTTGAAAATGTTCAGTGCCCGAACAAAGAGGCCCCCAACCCTGCTGTCATCACAGACAGAAAAGGAGCGTACAGAGGCTCAGAAGCGTGCACAGAGCCCCTAACACAGGGGAGACTGTGCTTTCCCACACAGGCTGGCACTACCCACCCGCTGGGCAGAGGTCTGCAGAGACGGCTCACAAGAAGGCTCTCCACAGTCCAGGAAGCCCTAGAGCATCTTCATAGTTTTAATTTTCCAGGTGTAGAGCAGTGAACAGACAGACAGAGCAGACCAGGCCCGGAGGGGAGCTCTAAGAATGAAGCATTCTCAGCAGAGCGTCATGTGTTCATGTCCTGGGGCTGCTGTAACGGATTACCACCATTTTGAAAGCTAAAACAACAGAAATGTGTTCTCCCCCCACCCCGCATCGTTCTGCAGGTCAGCATCCTTGGACTCAACTCTGAACGTCAGCCATGCCACCACCTTCCCCCAGGCCCTTCAAGGGAGAAGCACTTCTTGGTCTCCTTCCAGCTTCTGGCTGCTACTGTCTTTCCTTATCCACTCATCTTCAAGTCCTCCACTCTTTTCTGTTCCATCCTCACTTCTCCTCCTCTGGGTGGGGGTGAAAATCTTTCCATCACTGAATGCCGGACCCAGGAGTGTCTTCTGCCGCAGAATGGCTTCGCCTTCATGTACAAAGAAGAGAAAATGCACCTTACTCCCCCACCTTCTTTTTTTTAAGGACTCGAGAACATCAACAGTTCAGGGCCTGTTTGAATACTCCAGAGTATTCGCTGCATGGTGAGATTTTTTTTTTTTACTTAATTGTGTAAGCAAAAAAATTCCCCATCTCTGTATAATAAGACAACATTTCTGGATTACAAGATTGAATTTATAGGGTCTACTTTCTTAGCCATTGTTTAATGATCCAAATAATAGCATTTGGTGAAAAATCATATATATATATATACACACACATATATATGTATGTATATATATATAACTTTTCAAAGGGAGCTTAAGCTCATTGTATAGTTTAAAATAGAAAGATAATTGTTTTCACCTTGAAAATTGTAAAAAGCCATTATCAATTATATATATATATATATGTATTTGGTCATTTCCCCCCAATACTAGAGCGGGAATCCAATAGACAACAACTGAGAGGCAAAATTTCTATAGCCAACTGTTTTTCTACTTTTATGTTTATTAATCAATGCTATTTTTATTTGTAGCGAGTAGTCAGCAAACCGTGCCACACTGGAACAAAATTACCTGGGCATTTTTTTTTTTTAAAAAGGTGAATGTCTGAAATTGGCTGAGCCTGATGACAGGCTTTTCTCCTGTGAATCTGAGATAGCAGCCTTGAATCCAAGTCAACTTTTCAATTAAACTCCACACGCATTTACTGGGAGACCAAGAAATGCCAGGCACCAAGCAAGGTCTTAGAAATAGAAAGATAAACGATATGCCATCCGTTCCCTGGGAGCTCACGACTTCGCTCTCGAGAGAGACCCAGAAACAAACAATTAAGCAAGTGGAAAGACAATGTGTTCTGCATTATGATTAAAATGCCGGGGGCCGGGGGGGGGGGAGGGACAAATGGAGAGAAAGGAGGGCATCCGTCTTTCTGGGACCCGTCCGTGGCTCTTCCCCATGAGTGGAATCAAAGCTAGGCTCATCTCTAGCTCCCACCAGTCTCCAAGATGCCATGTCTGTCCTTCCTTCCTGTCCCCCAATCCATTCTCCACACAGGGGACGGTATATTATCTCTGCCTGCGACTTCCAGCGTTATCTGAGCTCAGGGCATGAAGTCGGGGTCTAACTTGCCTCTGTCTACTGAGCTGGCTTACCGTCCGCCCTGGCCTTCTTTCCCTTCCCGGAGCCTGGCAGCTTATCCCTCAAGGAGAGTTTGTGTCCTTGCCAGTTCCCTGTCTCTCCAGTGCTATATTTCCATCCAGATCTCTGCTTCCTGTCCTCCTGGTACAGTATCTGATTAGAGTATCTGATTACTATGAGTTAATGAGGGTTTATTGGTTGGTAGGTTTTCACAGAAATTACCAAGCTGTTGTTGTGGTTGTTGTTGTTGTTGTTGTTTGCCCGTCTTCCACTGAGATACAATTTTCTTGAGGTAGAGGACGGGCTAATCTCGTCCATTTTATCACCATTCCCTGACAAAATAAAATGAAGAAAACTTGACCCCTGGCAGGATAAGCAAATTCAACATCTGTACTGCCCAAAGTCAAGGTCTTGATGAAAAGGATTCTCAAAAACCAAACAACACAATCAAACAAAAAACCCTCAACACCCCTACCCAAAAAATGAAAGGAAAAAGAAACAAAAACAGCCTTAAGTGATAGGGGGTGATAGGGGGTATTATGACCCCAAGCCTTCAGCATGCTGCCAGTTGACCACCTACGAGCACAGCTCAGGGCTGTAAAGTTTTTATGGAAAACCATGTTAGCATTCTGCTCTCCCCAGGCTGGGAGACCAGTCATTGAGCTAGAATTATGACACAGGAGTGAAAATGAACTTTAACAAAAAATTGCAGTGTCACTTTACAATGGGAACAGTGCAGCAGATAAAATTGTGGTAATTTGCATTAGTTATGTCTCCTCTTTCTCTGGATTCTTTTGCTGTGCTTCAACAATAAAAAATATCTGTAATTTCTTTGCAACCAGAGAAGCTTATGATAAAGACACGTCCTGGTCAGCAGCTCTCATTTATCAGTCTAGGTGCTATGTGTCCGTCTGGCGGCCTCATCTCTCTTTCCTTTGAGTTATTGCCTGAGCACCCAACTAGTGTCTTTTGTATGCCAGTCATCTTCAAAATGAGAGGTTAAGCTGAAAAAGCTCCTTTATGGAAAGGTCAGGCTCTTTTTAGAAAGCTTCTGGCAGTTGAAGTTGAAGCAGTAAACAACAAAAGAGGCTGGTGACGTTGAACAAATGGGCCTTAATTGGCCATTAGACTTGGACTATGTTGAAAACAAATGCCCAGATCTGCATTCTGGGTTATCTGCCACCTCTCAGGCCATTTTCCTTAGTGGACACAGGTCTGACAAATACCATCTATTCCCTTCCTCATCAAAAACTTCCCCTGGCTGCGGGCACGATAAGTACCTGGTTTGAAGAACGATCACTGGCTGGCACCCCTTTCCACTTAATCATGCTTAATCATCGCTTATTTGTCTAATTCAGGAAACAGTTGAAGATGTTTTTTTATATAATCATTCTGATGAGATGGGAGAAAAAAGCTGCTAGACTGGTGAAGATTGTGGAAGGCTGTTAAAAACCATTAGAGCATAAAATAGTGGATTCTAATTATTCTCTAAATAAGACAGGGAGGAAAAAGAAGCAGGAAGTTCTTTTTAAGGATGAAAGGAATGCCCAGAGGCTGATGAGCCTTTTTCTCAGAAGGGGTCTTCACATCCCGAACGGACACCTGTGCTTGATCCCACAGTGGACCAGGTAAAGGTCACCTTTCATGAACGGAGCCTGGCGTGCTTTGATTAGGGTCCTCGCAGACAGTTGATCCCCACTTCAATAGGCATCATAAGAGACATCACTGATGGGAGGTGAAGCCGCCGTTTGTCCAGGTTCTAGGTAGGACAGGAGAGGTCAGTGGGTCTCTACCAGCCTTGGAGGTCCAAGGGCAGCAGATAGAAGAGCTATACTTGAAAGCAAAATAAGAATTCACCATGAACCTGGGGATACTAAAAATTCTGCACCTTGTGAAGACCAAAAAAAAAATCCCTTCTGTAGTTCTGCACAGCAGTGGCTAGGACGTGGTATGTCATTGTAGCAGAGCCGTTAGTTACTACCAATCCTAAGTGTGTAGTTTGGTACAACTATCACGACCACACATCCTCGAATGGTGCAAACTGGTGGCTTTAGGGGCTTTCATAGTGTCACAAGTTCATAGGCCAGGGCTTTTCCCAGTGGAAAGGAAGGAAAGGCAGTCTTGTCACATTTCCATTCCTGGAATACCTAGGAATGTCCAGGAAGGCCGCTGGCACACCACCGTGTATCTGTGGAAATGGCCAGGGCAGGGCCACCCCTTTCTGTACGTAGAGCAGTGGTTCCTCTCCAGGCCTGGGGGCTGCAGAGCAGTCACTGGCTTCCGCCGCAAGCCACAGCTCTGCTGTCAACAGACACAGTAAACCCTCCCGGGTTTACTGGTCCTGGGACGCCACCCCTGCGGTGTGTCCAAGACGTCTACTGACCGCCTGACAAGACGTCATCCTGTGGAGGGTCATGCTCTGTATGCGGCTTTATATTTGCGATTTTCAGTTATAAGAGCACGAGGCAAACATGATCATGGGTAAGAAACTAATATTCACTCACAAGGAAATTTCTTGTTGGTGTTTTTTGTTTTGTTTTTTACACAAGCAGTATCTAGAGGGCCGTATTTGAAATTCCAGGCATGTCCTTGCCAGCTTTGTCACTCATGGTCTTACTTAGACTAATTCTTTACTAAGATTCTTTCTTTTTTTTTTTGCCAGTCCTGGGCTTGAGCTCAGGGCCTGAGCACTGTCCCTGGATTTTTCTCAAGGCTAGAGCTCTACCACTTGAGCCACAGCACCACTTCTGGCTTTTTGCTACATATGTGGCACCGAGGAATCGAACCCGGGTCTTTGTGCATGCTAGGCAAGCACTCTACCACTAGGCCAAACTCCCGGCCCTTTACTAAGATTCTTATTTGAGTCCTGAATGAATTCTGAATCAAGCTTTCATTCCTGTGACTCAAACTTCATATTCTACCCTGCCGTCTTCCCCAAATAAAAATACTTCCACTTTCTTGGTAAAAATGGAAAAATAAGGCAAATGACTGACACGAAACACACAAATATACCTGGAACATGGCAAATAACAGGAACATGTAGAGTTGTTGGTTTTTTTTAGCAACACTGAAGAGACATTTTCAATTAAAGACTAAAATAGGGAGACAGAAAATGTTGTTTTCAAGAAGAAATTAGAGGTTTAGAAAAGCTAACCCTCCCAGAGCAAATCTTGAAAAGTGACATTTTTAGTGTGGGACATGAGGTCTACTGAGCTATTAGCACCACACATCTTTAATAATATCAAACATCGTGAGGGCATTCTAATCAGAGATGATGATTAGAATGAGTCAAATCTGAGCTGCGCTTTAGCGCATTAAAATAGTTCTTTCCAATGCACTAATTATGACTGTCAGAGCGAGGGGGGATAATTTATTTCGGAAGTAACCACATTCTCAGCGTGCCCTGCCCACGGACTCAGAGTGGATGGACACTTCTCCGCACAGCTGGGATTCACCCACAGCCTGGCTCAAGGCGTCCTCTCATTCTTGGACCATTGGTGGAGCCAATTAACAACCCTCTCCTTTGAGTTCGGGAGCCCAGAGCTGTGACGTATGCAGCTTTCAGGACATTATTTTGACCATCCTGAGAACCAAGAAAAATACATGAGGAGATTACTCAGACTTCAACCTTACTGGTACTGGTTAAAATACCACCCCGGGCCGGGTGCTGCTGGCTCACGCCTGTCATCCTAGCTGCTCAGGAGGCTGAGAGCTAAGGACCGTGGTTCAAAGCCAGCCTAGGCAGGAAAGTCCCCTTGAGATTCTTATCTCCAATGAACCACTCAAAAAACAGAAGTGTCATTGTGGCTCAAGTAGTAGAACTCTAACCCTGAGCACAAAGAGCTCAGGGACAGAGACCTGGCCCTGAGTTCAAGCCTCACATCCAACAAAAAAATAAATGCTAATATAAATATATATATCAGATAAAAATGGAAAGGAAGACCCCTATTCAGGATGTATGCTTTGCCTACTCAACATTTTTAAAACAGCTGCTTACAATGCAAGTTCATTTCTAAGGGAATAGGATGTGGTTTTGTTTTACTCGGAATCCAAATGCCTAAAATTCTTTGTAGACTGATGTAAATACGCAATATTCTTGCAAATGAGTAAATGAACATTTGACATGATGTTAGAATAGTAAAAGAAATGATTCTTTTTCTAGGGAGTTCCCAGATGAAATTAAAACGGACCTATAAACAAATAGAAATAAAGTTGCAGATGGTGAATTATTTAACTGCAGATATAGGAACAAATATGAGACAAGGAAAGACTAAGTTTTGTGTCAAGTTGGGAGTTAGAGGTTGAGGCAGAACACTTCACCCCTGCTCCCCACCCCCCGGAATGAGGGCACATAAGTCTTAAACAATTGGCAGGTACTCAAGAAATAAAAGGAAGGTTCCAGAAAAAGACCATAGCATGCATATGGATATGAATTTATAGAGGTGCGTTTTCTATTTATGATAAGAATCCTTGTTTGTGTTGTCTGCAAGTGTTTAAAATGCGTAAGTGGTGACAGAAGAGACAAGGGCATCTGAAATGAGGATCTGAAAGAGGAATAACAAGGATTATATTCAAGTTTTCGGGAAGCCAAGTGAATTAATTTTTCCATGTTGCAGGGTGGTTAACAGCATATGACCTCAGACCTTTCTTTCTCTAGGGCCATATGCATTACACACCAAGGTTGTAAACTGTTGGCAGGAGCTATTAGACATCTATCCATTTATTCCTGCATTAGATTGTTATACCCAAGAAATCAAATTAGGATTCAAAGACTTATTTAGTGACCTACGTATGATATGGCTGGTGTGTGTGTGTGTGTGTGTGTGTGTGTGTGTTCGCTTTTACAGAATCATGTGTTCCCTCTACCTTTTATCTGGTTTGTTATTTCCTTCCATCCTTCCTTCCTTCCTCTCCTCCCTTCCTCTTTTCCTCCCTCCCTTATTTCCTTCCTCTCTCAGCAGTTCCTGAACTCATACAGAGCAGGTCTGTTTGCCCTGGACTTTGTTTCATGGACAATGAGAAAATCCCCAACCTCACTTTCCCCGAGGTCACTGGAGTGTTCATGCAAGTCTAATTTTACTAATAGCCTATCTGCTTAAATCTAGAATTTCAGGGCTGAATAAAGTATTACCTATCGAGTCATTCCCAGAGTTTTCCCAGAGTACTTGGGTATGTATCATCTACTTTTTCTTCCTCACATTACTGATTACAGAAACTTTATCGTTTATAGAATGAAAAAGATAATGTATTTTCCTTGTGAGGACTCTCCTTTAAGCAGCTGCATCTCAGAAGCCGTTCCCGCCATTCTCTTCTGTTATGGAAACTGGGGTCCGGGCTCTTATATGGGGGCTCAAGTGTGTTGATGTGGCTTTGATCAGGAACTTTGTTCTTTGTCATAGTTGATAAATCTTCCACCTACGTAGAGCAAGTGTTTAGTTCTGAGAATGTCAGAAATACCAGGCCATAGCCAGCCTGAAGTAATAACTCTCCATTCCCCTCCACGCCTCGCCCCTCGCTAACTTTAGTGTGCTTTCCGCCTCTACCATTGCCTGTATTAGCTAATTCCCCGTACTGCGTCTGTCTTTTGGTAGTCGGCGTGTTTCACTTCGGAGGGCGTCTCCAGGGTTTACCCGTGTGCCATACCATCCTCCCCTGCCTGGTGTGTGCCCATCTTCCGCTCACTGAGCCCCTGTATTCCCCAGGCCTCGGCCGGTAGTCGAGGATAGGAACGTGGCCTGTGTTCTCAGGCTGTGTGCGGTGCGGCCTGCTATGAAGGACTCGGAGCGGGAGGTGGGGACTCAAACAGGGACAGCCTGTGGCAGCGTTGCAGCTCAAACAAATGAAACCCGCTCAGAATGCGGGTCATCAGAAATGTGCTTCTCCACCTACGAAGAGGACACAGTCGTCCCGGCGGTGTTTGTTTGTTTTCTCTCCCAGCTGTCTTTTGATTTCCCTCCTTTTCGATCTAAATCCGAAACCCCAAATCTGTGATGAGAGACGAGCCCCGCCAGCCATAAAAAGTTGGCAGGATGGAGGAAAAGGCCGTTTCCCTTGGTAGTGAGGAGCAAAGGATGCGTCAAAGAGAAGTTCAGTCGTCGTGAGGGACGTGAGGCCAGAGGAGCTGGGTCGTCAGGGTCTCCAGATGCTGATGTTTCACACAGGAGAGCAGCCCACATCTGGATTTTAAGAAGCTAACCGTGAGCCACGCTGACCTCCCAGTAGCACCCTGCAGAGAGCATTTGATAAAAACGCTCTTCCTTCACTATTCATAGTTGAACTAATAGAGTGAGAAGGAGAAAAAAAACCCCACCAAATTTTAGACGGTTGTCTCCTCAGAGACTCCGAGGCACTTCTTTTTTATCTCTATCAGTCAACAATATTTCTGGAATACCTTCCATGTGCCAGACAGTGTTAAAGTTCACTCTTCAGTCACATTGAAGAGCACTTTATCATTGCGTGTTCTATGGTTAGAGAGGTGACTCATTTTCTTAATTTTTTTTATAGAAAAAAAAAACTTAAATTGCACATAGCTTTCTGTGGAAGCAGGGAAATCTTTCGAAAAATCTGTTTAAAAATCTACGATTCGCTCGTCTCCAGCAACGACTAAAGAGTAAGTTCAATCTAAGAATCCCTGGCAAGAGTCCCTTCCACTTCAAGCTGACCCTGGACTCCCTGAGAATTAAGGGGAGATTTACACCAGAATCCCCGTAGCCAGATCCTTCCAGAACATCTCCTTGGACACTCGGGTGTTTCAAAGAGCACCTGCCTGACAAGCATGGAATCCCCGGCTTCAAACTCCAGGACTACCTCCCCCCCCCCAAGTATGAAATTAAAAAAAAAAAAGGAAAGAAAGAGCAATCCATCTGCTTTGACCCACCTTCCTACCAGACAGCGTGTCGTCTTGTCACTTAAACGCCCTCCCCTGCCCCGATCTCCAGGGTCGGGTATGGCAGGCACAGGGCGGCATCTGCCACCAGCCTGGACTCTGAGATGCCTGACTGGCGGCCATGGTGGCTTCATCCCCTCGGCCCAGGTCTTCCTGGCTCCAGGGCTCACTACTCAACACGGAGTCCCCGCAAAATCGTGGGGCGACCTTGCTGTTCAACAACACAGTTGTTTTGTGTTTGCTTCTTTTGTTTTCTTTGTCCTGCGTATTGGTTGGTTGATTTGGAAAAGCAATCTCGTTCCATCCGTCACATACCCGGGAGATGCATCATTGTTATCACCCTCGGAAGACACGTGTGCAAACACACCGCAGGCTTACGTACTGTGCTCTCCACACGCCTGGACTGAATCAGCCCATTGGGTTGACTAGAGGGGAAGAGAGCGTCACCTCCCTCGTCAGCTGAGGGGCAGGGGCTGGGAAGCATCCGCAGAAGCTGCAACTGGAGATGTGGGGTGAGTGGGGCCTGGGAACTCATTTTTTAAGGGGAAAGGAGAGCTCAGAGACAACCAACTAATTGAGCCCCATTGGTATGCAGCGAATGTTAAAATAGCAATTATCCGGAATAATTGAGCCTTAGGAATCCAGAATGGATGAATAAGTAGACACTGGTCTTGGGAAACAGCACAGAAGCCACTAAAGACAATTGGCTAAAAACGAAAGGGAAATTTGGGGAGAATTAGAGAACGAAGAGGACAGAACTTTTTTTTTTTTAAAGGAGTAGAAATTTCTTCCTTTTTAAGGCCAGAAAACTTTTGATGAAGTCATTGGGGGAAACATCCCCTGGCATACTGCATCCTGTAGTTTTTGTTGTCTCCAGAAACCCTGGGCTCCGGCCCAGCGTTTTCCCCAGGTGCCACAACCTCTCCATTCACCTGCCAGGAGATCTGCCGGAAGCCGGTGTTCCAGACACAGGAAAACTACACCGTTCTCCCCATCCCACCCGTCGATCCCAACACAAACACTCAACACGATGATTTCTTTCTTACCAGTCAACTTCTAAGGAATGTTTTTATTGCAGACACTTCTCAGATTGCTGAGATGTAAAGGCATACCTTGTTTTTCTTTAAAATAATAATTAGTATTATTAATTATTATTAATAATAATAGCTTTCCTGGGTTGTTCCACATTCAGGGTGGATCAAGCATTCCCTTCATGGAGATTCTCCATAGCTATCCATCCCTCCCTTCTCCATCTCCCCCTGCATCGTCATGAACTACCACTCACCACCGGTCCAGCCCCGAGTCTCTGCCTCACCCGTGCCCAGGCCTGTGGCTTCTCTGTGGAAGGAAGCTGGGTGGGGGGGGGGCTGCCCACCTCCACAGCCCCGAACGCGTGCAAAGCCGGCAGCCCCTTCCACGTGCCTCTCGAGACCCAGGCAGGGAAAGGAAGGCAGTTCCCAGGGGATCGCTCCGTGTCTGGCCACACGAGGCCCTGCTGAAGGGGTTTCTGTGGCTAGCTCCCTTCCTCAGCCTGTGAGAACCTGGCGGGGGCCCAGAAGAGGCTGTGAACTGCATCGTCCTTCTAACTCAGGCTGAAGGAAAATGCCAAAGACGGAATGATCCACAAGCCAAAGCTTTAATGGGTTCCGTGAGTCTTTCTTGTGCCTACCAAGACAGATGGCATCCACCCAGCTTCTCCCTTCCCGAACTGAGCCTAGAAATGATGTGAGCTTCAGGCGCCTTTCAGCGCTCAGCCCGTTTCCGCCTGGACCCCTACCGGAATTCTTTAGGGAGAGGGGTGTGTGTGTGTTGGTGTCAGTGTGTCGGGGGGGGGGTGTGCTAGGGCAGATTATTGGAAGCAGCAGAATGGGGAGAGAGGAACAGATACTCTGTGATCACTGAGAGCGAGTGAGTCAGGCACCACGGGCCTGGGATTCTGGGGCAGCTTGTGCTGGCAGAAGTCTGTTTCCTGACACTTTTGTGTGAAACAGAATTTTTTTTAAAGTGCCCCTGTTCACTGGTTCTTTGCTCAGCAAGGATGGCTGGAGACACTGACAGCGGGCGGCAGACCCCTACATGCCCCCAGCCCCCTGACAGGAAAAGAACAGTTGTCATATCTATAGTCATATAGAACTCTTGGAGTATTTTCTCACAGTTCAGGAAATAAGCTGTTGGTGTATCTATCATCTAAGCATCCAGCCATCCGTCTGTTCATCCATTATACACACACATCTCTTCATCTCAAAGGTCCCCTAGGTTTATTATATAGTATATTGCTCCTCATGCAATATACGACATATCTACTATAATATTTCTCTCCATATGTAATATATAATATATGAACCACACATTTAACTTATATACAACTCTATTTTAACTTGTCTATAAGTGTGTTTCTAGTTAACTTTTTCCTATATATTTGTTATTGTAATTAATAGAAGGGTTACATTATATTTGCCAGATAGAAGGTGCATTACTTCACATACATTGATCTAGTTAACTTTTATATCTAAGATATATCTAAGCTTAGATATACAAGTTTACCATGTATAAGTTATATAGAAGTTGTTTATCTCTTATTTATATAAGTTAACCAGATGTAGTTAACTAGATATAAATTAAGTATAATATGTGATTCATATAAGTCATATGTTATGTGTTATACAGGATATATAGCATGAATTGTACATATAACATATAATGAACGTATGTGTTATACATAATACACTTACCATATATGTTAAATTTAACAGAAACCTTACAAATATAGTAAGGCTTGTCGAGAGCGTCATTCAGTCAACTATTAGCATTGAGGATCATAGTCAAATATGAGGTAAAGTAGCTTCATTCTTTAACTGAACAATTATGAAGCATCCATGTTCCAGGAGGAAGCCAAGGGCTCAGTCTCCACCTGAGAGAACTTTCCATTATCTGATTGTAAAAATTTGATCGGTTTACACAGGTCTACAAAAGGTTATCGCTGCCACAAGCGAGGCATCAGGGGCGAGGCCACAGATGGGGTCCTCACTGTGTTAAAGCTGGGTCCACGGAGTGGTGCTCGGGAGATGTGGAGCCTTTGAGAGGCGAGATCCCTGGATGGTCATTGCGCTGACTCTGATGTGCCCGTGGACCTCTCTTCCCAGGTCACTTGCTTCTGTCCCATGCAGCCAGTAGTTTTGCCCAGGCAGACGTGGTGAGTTCACCAGCTGCAGGGCCAAACAAGGGTGGACTGAACCCCTTCTCAACTATGCGTTCCGGGAAACCTCACTCAGGGGTCATAGTCAAGGTTGCAACAAGAGCATGAGAGGATTGTGCAAGGCAAAACATTTTCCCTTGAGTTTCTTCTCAAACCTGACGTGTGTGGGAGAGAGCTCTGCGAGAGGAACAAAGTGAGTCAACAGTGAGAATGAACTGAGGAGGCGAGTTTGCACATCCAGAGATGGCGGTGTGGGGAAGAGAAGGGAGAGAAGGGGTTCTTTCTGAATGCGGCTGTCTTTTGTTCTTAGTGTTTTCGAATCAGAGGCTCTTAAACTTCCTTAGAAATGACCTGGTGTGAGATATGCTACCGTCCTCCTGTAATGCTTTTGAATCTTACCTTTAGTTGTTCTTTTCCATCCTGTTTGATGCCCCGTGACCCCTCTGACTTTCGTCTTCATGTGGCCCGAAATTTTAATTACAATTGGCATTCAATTCATCCTGCTGTTGTTGGTTCGTCATTGTACACGACCACCGCTCCAGCTCTGCCGCTTGAGAATCCTGCATCTGAGATTGGAAGTGTGGACCTGCTGACCCCGCTACTGTGCATGCATCTGCTTTTTTTTCTTTTCCTTATCTACACATGGTCAGGGACCCTGACACTGAAAACTTCCTCCCATCCTCAACCCCAAAAGACTTTACTGGCCACAGAATACTTCCAGTAAGGGGAAAATGCCTTGGCTCAAACTCATATATCAGAATTCCCCAACACAAAATGCAAACCAAACTTTGGCCGATGGTATAATGGCAGAAGATGGATTCAAAGGTCATTCAGACCCTGGCATACGGGGAAAGCACTCAGCTCTGATGGATTGTCCCTCACAGGAGCCACCAAACAACCCTCCTGCCGCCACCTCCTCCTCCTCCTCCTCCTCCTCTTCCTCCTCCTCTTCCTCTTCCTCCTCCTCCTCCTCTTCCTCTTCCTCCTCCTCCTCCTCCTCTCCCTCTTCCTCCTTCTCCTCCTCTTCCTCCTTCTCCTCTTCCTCCTCCTTCTCTTCCTTCTTCTTCTTCCTCTTCAGCTCACAGTCTGAATTTTTACCTACACCTACTTATTGCTAACCACATATCCTAACAATCTAAAAAACTTTCGACCGTCCCTCACCTCTCCATTACAATCCCTTCTGGTGAGGAATTCAAAAGAAAGTGATGCCCACCCAGACAGTGCCATGCGTTAGAAAAAGACACGCTTATGTGCGACTTAGGCCTTGTGACATAACGTGTACACCAGTGACCCGCAGTCTCGGTGCCACCTGGGACTGCATTAGGATCCAGAATCTCGGGCCCAGCCTCCGTCTGTTATCAGGGAGATCCACAGTGGACCTACACAGAAACGTGGACTCCCGCCTGGCCCGACTCCTGATTCCCATGGCATCCGATTCCTCCTCCGGCTAGTGTCCCCGCGCAGTGAGCGCAGGCTGGCTGAGCCGCGCCTCGAGACTGACAGCAGGTCTGTGTGTTGGATTCGTAAGCAATGGCTTATTGTTAAGAATAATGCTGTCGCGTATGCGAGTTGGTAGTTACTGACTCAGCTTTGTCAGTAATAACGGGCAGTGGTAGAGCAGTGATCGAAACATCAACCCTCACGAGCTCGTGCTGAACGGCCGGGTTTCATATCGTGTGTGTGTGTGTGTGTGTGCGTGTGTGTGCGTGTGTGTGTGTGTGTGTGTGTGTGCGTGCGCGCGCTTCGCTTCACTTTTCCACTGTTTTACTTTTCCGGCATTGCATCATGGAAACAGCTATAATTATGGTTACTTTAGGTCTGGACGTTGTTTTGGACCTGGTGACAATGCAACTCGAAAGCATAATGGAGCTGGTGTTGGCTCAGGCTGTGGCGTCCCTCTGCCCGGATTCAGACTGAACTCCGGTGGCATGCTGTCTGTGGCAGGGTGGCAAGTTAAACGACCTCCCTGAATTCTCACTCGGTCATCTGTTAATGGGTAATTACCGCATCTAACCAGAAGACCGTGAGGATGAGGCCACCCCATGAACGCCCATTGTGTCTGTAAGAGAATTTGCTAACGTTCATTGTTGGTTTTGACAATAGCTATTATTTTTAAAAGAATTGGGAAAATTCACCAAAGCAAGAAAGGAAAAAGTTCACACTTAGTTCCCATTATAGAACCAAGATTAACAAAAACAATGGATTTTGTCATTCCCATTCTCCACTTACATGAATGCCTAATACTCGACTTTCAATAAACACATTTTAATAGAAATATTAAACATTGAGCATGGCTTATAAAAGCCTGAACTCTACTCATCTTTTCAACAGCTTATTTTCCTCGTGCCCAGTGTGGATTCCTGTGTACAGTTTAAGCAGTTGCCCATTATCCACCGTGTGTGGGCATGTGCCTTGAATGTAGGAGTATATTAAATACTCAGAATAGGAAATAATCTGAATATGCATCTTCCCATATCTCTTGGGTTCATTTATTGATGTGAACCCACGGGAAACTATTTAATAAGCTATCGGGTATCTCAGCATTATACGTCAGAGGAATTCAATAATAAATAAATTGTAGGTAACTGTTACCCACTTTTTGGTTCACTGTTAGCAGATTGGTCAGTCAGAAGTTCCTATGTACTACGTGTAACAAAGTTGAAATGGCAGTCAGAAGTCATGTACAGCGTCTCTGTGGCGCAAGGCATTTAAATCAAGTATCTCCCTTGTGGAGATCTTTCACTTAACTGAATTTGAAATACATGCATTATTGATGAAATTATACTTTATGATATCTGGCATTTAGCCATGCTCAAAAACCTGAAATCTAAGTGCGTGCGAGCATTTCCACATGCATTTATTGGTCTGATGGCCTGTGGTTTTCCAAGGACTGTTTCAAGCTTTAGGCAAACACTGTGGCTCCGTTTCCAGATGCCGGCATTTTCTCCACCACAGTTTTAGCAAAAATCAATCTCTTAATTGAATGCAATTTAAAAGCGCTGCTGTGGCAAAGGACAGAACCCAAACAGACCATTTGCATTCTGAGGCATTGGAATGCAAAGGTGATTAAAAAAAAAAAACCTTTATAATCTCAGCCCACGAGACGTTTCCCTGAAATATCAATACCGGTTCGGTGTTTGTTCTCAGTGCCAGTTGACGGCGGCCACTCCAGCTCCACGGCAGGGCAGATGGGTGAAGACCCATCTGCTAGAAAGCGACTGGCTGACCACACCCTGCGGGTGGCCGAAAGCCTTCCCAAACCAAGGAAGCCCACGTGTAACTCAATCCTTGGCAGATGTCAGCACAGCTACTCTGAGCTAGGTTTACTGAGGACCCAAGCCGACGTTTAAAGATCTTGCTTTCCTCTTTTACAGGCTAATTGTGTACGGCTTTGTGAAGGCTATGGAACATGCCGGCCAGCTGAAACATGGAGACTTCCATTTCACCGACTGTTTGGTTTTTGGTTCACTGATATCTGCTACAGATCCAGGTAATTGCTCAAAGAATACAACATTTCTTCTTCTGAAAGAATCAGACATTCAAATGTTGCAAATTCCTGACTTAAAATATTTTTAAAATACTTTTCTACTGTGGAAGCTTTTCAAACATATCCAAAGTAAGCCATGGACTAAAAAGAATCGTCATATACCCTTTAGCAGAAACCAAATATTACCACCTTTTAATAGCTTCCCTCCACCCCCTCTCATTGTCATTGTAAATCCTAGCCATTGTATTTGATGTGTATATATATTTTCCAAAAAAATGACCATTGCTAGTATAAATCCCCAAAATACAATCAAGATGTAACAACATCAAAGATCAAGTCACTGTTCAAGTATCCCCAATTACCTTAACCTTTTTAACTGATATGTCAGATGGTTACAAAGTAAGATTCCAACCAAGAGTCCACGTTACAATTAATTGGCTGCTATGACTGTTCAATCTCTCCTCACCCGAGTTCCCCTCTGTGGCCTATGCCATCTGACTGTTGGAAAAGGAAGCATTGGTTCGTCTGTGGTGAAGATGGTTTCCTAAAACACACTCCAGTGTGCCCCATTTGTTTTTTCTTGTCAGAGTTAGCGACTAAAGTAGATTCAGATGGAACTCTGTGTGTGTGTGTGTGTGTGTGTGTGTGTGTCTGTGTCTGTGTCTGTGTGTGCGTGTGTCTGGTTGTGTGTGTGTGTGTGTCTGTGTGTCTGGTTGTGTGTGTCTGTGTGTGTGTGTCTCTGTGTGTGTGTGTGTGTCTGTGTGTGTGTGTGTCTGTGTGTGTGTCTGTGTGTGTGTGTGTGTGTGTCTGTGTGTGTGTGTGTCTGTGTGTGTGTGTGTGTGTGTGTGTGTGGTAAAGATTACTTGAAAGGTGATGCTGTGAGCTTTCGCTTGCATGGTGTGAGAAGAGAGCTCGTGGCAGGTGAGTCAGCTGCCAGCCTAATTCATCAGATTCTTCACTAGTCAAGAGGAGCCCCCCCATTTCTCTCTGCCCCCAGGGTGAATGACGGGGAAGGCTGGCAGTGGGGGACTGGGGGAGAGGGCGCCGGTTCTCTTTTGGTGGTTTTCCCTGAGGCTTTAAGGAACCAAAGCTTCCCTCTGGATGTGATGGCGTCGGGAGCAGAGGGGACAGATGTCGGGTCCGTTTTGTGCTTTAGCCAGTGTTGGTTATTTACGTTTAGACAAATCCTGCACCCTAGCCTTGCCACCTTGTCCGAGGTCCTCTGAGTCATTCCCGCTCAACAGAATATAAGTCACGGTGTAGAGTTGTCCCAGGCCAGCTCTCCAAAGTCACCCACCCGGCTGGTGCCACCATTTGCGGGCACCATGTGCGCGTTGTTGGAAACGCAGAGTCTCGGGCCCTGCCTGCCAGGTCTCACCATATTTCTACCCTCTGTGCTCCCTAGAGTTTGGTAAGCCCCACATTTTATAGGACCCCGCTGCCCCTTACAGCAAAGCACCCCTCAAGGATGCTTTGTGAAGCTGCTGTTTACCAGACAACACTGTGGTACGAAAGTTCTACCCTGCCTTCTGCATTTCTTAGCCGGTATTCTCCTTCAAGAGGCTGATTTTTCAGCAGAGCTACCATGGAGGCTCCATGTTACAACTCAGATGAAGCAGAAAACAAAACAAGTGATTCATGGTCGGTTTTCTCCCTTTACTGATTTTCAAGATAATGTGTGGTTTCCCTCACACTTACCAGCCAGGCAGTGTCCGAGACTGTCTTTCTGGACACGACAGGTTTTGGACCGAGTTGGTAAGTTTCGGTCCACTGTGACTATTCTGTTTGGTGATTAAAAGGCTCCATTTTTATTAGGTGAGAATCCCTTCCAGTTTCTCCTACCATGACCCCAGTGGTCCTTCCTACGCGTCTTGTTTGTGGGTTCAACCACACGTTCCACCCTTGTTTTGTGTTTCCTCCAACCTGCCGTCAAATCCGCTTTTTCTCCAACGAGTCTTGCTTCTTTCCAAGAAATTTGTTCAGAAATCTGGAAGGGTTTTCATTGTCACAGATAGGTCACTGTTCCTAGGCCTTTTGTACTAAGGAGAAATTATATCACAAACTCAAACGTTGTGTTTTTTCAGTTCAGATTTAAGATTGTAGACTTTTTATAGGCGCTGCCTTGAATTTTAATTTTTCTTCTGCCTACTTTCCTTCAACCTACTACATTAATAATTTTACTTGCTTCAATTAAATATAAAATATTGAGAGCATTTGAGAATATTAATATATATTCTCAAAATTTCAATTCATATCTTATTACTAAAAATACAGGGACTGAAAATGGTTTTAGATTTCCTTGTGGTTATTTTTAAATATATTCCACTTGGAAGGCAGAGTTAAAAATTTGCTCTAATTTTAAAATCGCTTGAGATAATCGCTCTGCATGGCTAAGCCATGAGTCAATAGACAATAATGTTCTTCTGATCATCATGCATTTTTTGTTCAAAAATTATATTAAATATGTATAGTTTCCCAAAATGGAAATTACAGAACAAAAGTGTAAGATATCCTAGCTACTGCCTCTGTCTCTTCTACACTCACAATTCTGGTTGGATTTTAAGATTACCATTCCATTTTACACACTCTGATACAGTCTACTTGGCAGGTGGTTCTTCCTCTTTTCTTTGAGTAATAGTATTCTGGAGATGATTCCATGGCATCTTATCAAGACCTTCATTCGGTGTGGTAATTGCGGAACGTAACATCTGTGCTGGAAGTCCTTCCTGTATGGACATCTGGGGGCTTTCCTGTCCTTTTTAGTCACGGAACCTTATTATTTTGCCAGTCTTCGAGGTCGATCTCTAGAAAGGGATGGAAAGCTAAATGCATCCAGATTCTTCCGAGACTGGATTTGTGTCCAGGGCTGTGGGAAGATTCCGGTCCCCCTGTGATACCTTGGCGACGAGCAAGGTATATGTTTCGTGGATAGACAACTTGTTTTTCCTGAAAACCTGTTATTTATAAGATATCCTTTCCAAGTAGAGTCGTTGGTGTTGAGCATCATCAGATGTTATAAGCCTTTGATATATTAGGAGTACACACCCCTCTTTCTGCCATATGCTTAACGACGTATTCCAAGTTTGCTGTGTTTGTGTGTGTGTGTGTGTGTGTGTGTGTGTGTGTGTGTGTGTGTTGGCGGGGGTGGGACGGGGTGGGGGTTGTAATGGATGGCTTTCTCCATAGAAGAAGATGAAGTAAACGTGTGCCAGGTTTGAAATCCGAGGTGAAGGTTAGAGGGCCGGAGACCCCTGTATGTGACACAGAGAGATGGCTCCGTCTTTAAGCTTTGGCGCGTGCGTATTCCGCATACTTTATGCTACCCCTGCTCAGACCCTGGGGTCTACAGGAGGCTCTTGGCTGCCACCGGGGACAAGGACATAAGACAATCTATTTTTTAACCCGTCCCTGATCTAGCAAATTCTCTTCCACCACAGGTGGGGCATTCATGCCTTTCAGAAACCGGTCCCATTTCAACTCGCGTTTGTACAAATGTTTGTGTCATGAAGCGTTATCTTCCTTGTATCCTGATCCAAAGCTATAAAGCCCGAGTTTGCGGAATTCAGTCGAGTGACTCCGCTGGCCTGGAGCACAATTGAGTTGCATTTAAGCCGTGCTTCTTCTGTGGCTGGAAATATCCCGGAGGTTGTATTGGCATTACAGGGAAACTGACTGAAATGGAAAACGACATCGGCCTCCTGGGATCCATATCCCTCTGCAGTGTATCCGACAAAATGAGCTGACTGGTTGTTTTTAACTATATAAAGTCGGCTCACAGCCATAAAGAGAATTCTGGGGACTGAGCCTGGCATGCACAGCTTTGGGAAGCATGGAGGTTCTCTAGATTTGATAGATTCTTGCGCAGAGAGAAGATTGCAGTCTCATCTCTCCCACCCTCTTCTCAACGCTTATCTGAGCGATGAAGTTTCCACCAGAGCCTTGACTGGCTTCCCCTAAGCGGCAAAATCAACTCAACACCCGAGCCTAAGCTCAACCAGTAACAAGCCCTGGACAGTGAGGGCTCAAATTTCACATGAGCCATGGCGAAAGGTATTCCTGTACAATTAAAGACAAAACCAAAACACCTGCCCACAGGCAGAAACGTGAGCTTTCTTGGTTCACTGCACATAGTCTTATATTGAACCTGCCGAACCTACCCTCCTCGATGGGCATAATTTAACATCTCCAACAACCTTAAACACCTAATTACACCCACCCTGCAATTACTCATTTATTGTCTACATTCTTGTGACTCACTAATTTATGAAAGAGAACCTGTGCACTCCAAGTCAGTTATTTCTCGGCCTTCTTTAAATTAGTTCTTTCTCCGTTAGCTAGGTGTTATTATCGATTCACATTTATCTCGCATAGATACATAGTTAGGATTTAATTACATATATATATATTTTGTTTAACCCCGGCGTACTTCAGGCTCTCTTCAGCCAGGTTTTCAGTACGGCTCCAATTAAGAGAACCGTAATTTGATTGATTTTCTTTCCTCCCTCCCTCACTGCCAAGCCCTCGCTGTACAGAAGTGAAGCCATGCCTTATGCATGCCAGGCCAGCCTCGTGTTGCTCGAGCCGAGATTCCTCCCTCCTTTATGGTCATTGCCCTGATTTGGGTTTGGATATAGTCCTTGGCTAACTCTGCCCGATCCAGCCTGGAATTTATGACTCTCCCACCTCTGCCTCCTCAGTATCCCTGATTATAGGGCTATGCCACTACATCTGGCTGCAAGTACCTTTCTTCTTGTGCAGCCATCCAGCTAACCTGTTTCCTCTCCTCATCCAGGAGTCAAAATCTTAACAATTTCTAGATAATACCAAACCATGGTTTGTGAATCGTGTCAGGTTTTTTGCTTTTTTTTGGGCTGGTAGTTAATCCAAAACAGGAGGTTCCTTTAGGAAAAGCAAACTCTCGTCGCTTTCTATCAGGAATTCCGTAATCACCCAGCAGCTGCAGGCATTCATCCTGGTCTTGCCGGGACTGACATGTCCTCTAAGGGCTGCGGGAAGCCGTCCACAAGTTTTGTCATTTCATCAGTTTCCCTGTTTCCGACTTGGACTGAAACGTCTCCATTTTCTGTGCCTCAGCTGCCTGGACACCCAAATACAGCTGCAGCCTTTTGAATGCTGCACTGGAAATCGTTCCGGCTTTGCCGCTGTGTGCAGGCAGTTTCAGGGAACTCGATGCGGGGTGTCCCAGACCCAGGCGAGGTCACATGGGGCACGCTAGCGGGGTCCTGTGTCCAGTGGAGTCCACACTGTGCCATAAGAACCCTGATGCCCTCCAGTGCAAGGCGTCTGGAAAACTCTCCCATCGGTCGTTTTGTCGTGGTCTTGTTTTCCTTGTTTCTCCGGGGCGAAGGACTCAACCCAGAGCCGTGGGTGAGCCAGGCAGGCCGGGCTCCTCCCGCTCCACCCGCCAGCCCTCAGTCGAAATAGCCTGTCGAAATGTGCAATATTCAAGTACACACACTAGACTATTAACAGTAAGTCCACCTGCTTTCACCCCCCTTCTCACTATGGACGCTAGAAGGTGTAAAACTCCGTGTGTGGACCCTGTTACGTCTCACTAGACAGTGCTGCCGCCAGACAAGGCGGAAATGAAATGGTGGCTCGCCAAATGCGTGGCCCTTCGTAAACCACTGAAAATCGAGTAGATGGATGAGGCGCAGGCAAGCCACGGGGCAGAGATGCAGGCGTTTGGTGGAAACGCAGGCCATTTCGTTTTATGAGAGTAGACGAATATGTCTGAAATTCCGTTTCTGGATTCTCTGCTTCCCAGTCTCATTTTTTTTTCTGTGCAGGACATAATAGCCTGAAAACTAGTTTCTACCATACCTCGTAAGCAATGCAGGGAGAAGGGAGAGTGAATATCCATGTGATTTAAAATACATGGATGTGTCAGCTAGGCCATAAAATACTACAGGCTCTGGCTTGGGGAAAAAGTAGATTCAATAAACACCAAGCAGAATGTCTTAGTTGTTCCCTTTCCTTGGCTGGAAATAAATAACAAGTGCTTAAGGCCTGACAATCTCACTCTCGCTTTGTTTATAAATGCCTATTATCATGTTGTTTTATGGAGCTTGTCACAAATCCAGGAGACCTGACATTTACGGTATGTTAGCCCTGTTCCAAAGTGTATTGGAGAATTTAATGTTTCTAAATTGGGCACACTCAATATCAGAAATAAGTATTTATCTAAAAGACTACACAGAGGCTACCTGTGTAGCCAGTTGGGAAATGACCATCTATAATTCTTTTTTTAATCAATTTTAGTTAGAAGTCTGGCTGATGTGAATTATTGGCTCAGTCCCTCATTTAGACAAGACAAAGCTAATCATCTTTTATAGATCCCTTTTGTCTTTTCTCATCCCTACATCGCATTCAGTGGTTAGAGCTGAGGGCACGCCTAGGAGGGCAGAGGGCTCATCAAGTAAATATTTATGAAGTAAATCAGACATCCTACGTTGAGGAAGAAGGTCGCCCAAACTGTGGGACAGGCCTGCACGTACCTCCCATGCCAGCCTCAGTCCACCCATTTATATAGAAAGTCAGGAGATCTATAGCTATAGCTATCTGTGTTTTAAACGTGTGTGTGTGTGTGTGTGTGTGTGTGTGTGTGTGTGTGTGTGTGTGTGTGCCAAGGGTGGTGATTGAACTCAGGGCCAGGGCGCTGCCCCTAAGCGTTTTCATTCAAGGCTGCTGTTCTACCACTCGAGCCAGAGCTCCACTTACAGCTTTTGGGTGGATGGTTGAAAATGAGAGTCTCATAGACTTTCCTGCCCAGCTTTGAACAGCGACCCTCAGATCTCAGCCTCCTGAGTAGCCAGGATTGCAGGTTCAAGCCAGCAAACACCCAACAATAACCCAAAGGAGGAAACTCTGTCGCCGTCTGAGGAACACGTGGGATAAGGGCAGCGCGCACGTCTCCGTTCACAGGTGCTCCATGGCTTGCGGAAGGTGCAGTATTCAAAGGTGGAAACTCCGCGAATGTCCTTTTCCGTTCATTTTCAGTCATTTTCTGAGTCGATTCGGGCATCGCCATCTTACCTGCTTACGGGAAAAAAAATCACCGTCTTTTAGCAAACACAAGCACGAGGCCATTCTCAGTCCTGCCTTTGCCTTCCTCTGTTGATTCCAGTCCACACTCAGATTGCCCAGTTTTAAAAAAGAAATAAAATTTACAGCCGCTTTTGTCTTAAAATGTGCAGTGGACCCCAAAGCAGCACTGGCTCCAGCTACAGGTGGTGCCAACAGCAGTGGCATCTGGCCTCCCCCCAGACACAGCTATGGGTACCTCTCCCCGCCGTGTTCCATTACCTGTTCCATCCGTGTCAACTGGATGCACACAGATCTCTTTCTGACGGGTGATGGTGGCTTCTGAGGCTCAGAGACACAGCGTCGGTGGCCCTGAGGAGAGAGGAAGGGGCTGTGAGCCAAGGAAGGAAGACGGAGGCTAACAGGACACAGCTTGGCATCCAGAAAGGATTTGGCCCTACCTTACTTTTACCCAGTGAGATTCTTCTCATTTTGCTATCTACCAAGCTATCAAATATTAAAGTTATGCTGCTTGAAGGCACTAAAGTTTGTGATAAATTGTTACAGGAGCAAATTTTTTAAAAAAGCTAATATAGTTCTTAAATGTTACCAAATATATGGCCAGGTTAAAATTTCCTAAATTGCTTTATAAAAAAAATCTTTGGGGGCTGGGAGTTTGGCCTAGTGGTTAAAGTGCTTGCCTAGCATGCATGAAGACCTGGGTTCGATTCCTCGGTACCACATACATAGAAAAAAGCCGGAAGTGGTGCTGAGGCTCAAGTCGTAGAGCTCTAGCCTTGAGAAAGTCCAAGGACAGTGCTCAGGCCCTGAGCTCAAGCCCAGGACTGGCAAAAAAAAAATCTTTGTACCTACTTTTTTGATTGAGAGTCAGGATCATGCCCGTGACAGCACTGCTTTGAGAATGCACAATTTCTGGTGGAATATTTTGTTTCAAAATAATAAAACTTCAGGGTGTTTTGGTAAGCTAAAATTATAAATCTATATTAATAAATGAGGAATATACAACTACTTTTAACTTTAAAAAAATGGAAACCCAGAATCCTCCGAATAAGCAATAGATACACATTTGCTTGTAAAAATAGAATGTACTTTCTTACATGATAAAAAAAAAGGCAAAAGAAACAAAGCCAGTAGAGAGATGACACTGGAAATCTCATCTACATGCACGTGGCAGGGTATTTCTACCTGTCCTACGCAAGAAAATGCTTTAACATGGTCATCTGCAATCAAGAACCAAAAAAAAAAAAATAGTGACCGCGAAGAGCCAAGTTGTAGCCGTGAAAACAATCGTGGACCTTGGGCCTCACACAGGAAAAGTCGTCTGAACTGAGAAGTCGTGGGCAGGTGTCACACAACAATAGCAAACTGCGTTACCCCGAGCAACCTGACCAGTGACAGTCACGGCTGCCTGGCATGGATGTGGGGAAAC
Organism: Megascapheus bottae; assembly: GCF_031878675.1. Lineage (NCBI taxonomy): Eukaryota > Metazoa > Chordata > Mammalia > Rodentia > Geomyidae > Megascapheus > Megascapheus bottae. The sequence goes on from NC_143540.1 coordinate 1,933,925, forward strand.
GCTGACTCTTAACATTGCACTGTCAATAGCAGACTATTGGAAAGCAATCTGGTGATAGCTATTAAAAACCTAACAATATGTCAGCCCTTCTTGGCCCATAGCAGTGGAATTCACACAAGTAAAAACACTAGCTTTTATGCGTACACACACACACACACACACACACACACACACACACGGGATAGTTATCGATACCTGTTTTCAAGAGGATAGACTGTAGGACCGTCGGCCCAGTATCATGTAGTCCTTTAGAAGAATCTGTTGTGCTCTTCCAGTTGACTTAAGAGTTGTCTGGGAGGCACAGTGGACTCTGGTAAAGGAAAATGCAGAAAACTGTATTTATAAGGATAGTTAAGACGTTATCCTTGTGCATTTATGTATGGATAATTAGCTCTTAACCCTGTGTGTACCTTGAAAAGAGCAACTTGTGAAGAATAGCCGGTGCTGGAAGATACGAAGGAAAGAGAGAGAATGTAAAGAGAAAAGACGGTTAGCACACAGAAGCAGACAGAGCGTGAGTGTACTGTGGCCTCACGCGTGCCCGTATACTTCAAAGGAGAACTTCAGAATTCCCCATCAAGTGAGAAAATGAGCCCGTTAATTATACCATGTTGGTGGAGCACTGAGAAATTTAATGAAAAGATCTTAATGACTCAACACACCATGAAGTACAGAACACGAAAATCACCGCACGCTCCTGCGACCCACGAACGTCGCACAGGCGGCTCGGCTCATGCCAGGCCATCCAGGGCGCTTCATGAAGCCCCGAGCCCGAGACGGTGGCTTTCGTAAGGAGACTACTGGCTTATGTTAATTGAATTAGGAAATTCACTGCGGCATTATCCTGTCTGGAGACTAAATTAAATGCATGGATGATCATTCATTTACTGAAATTAGAAGTCAGGAAGAATACGGATACAAAGGCACAGTCTCTGTGCTGCTGAGTGGGAGCTCAGCCAGCCTGGCCTTGGTGCTGTTTTTATTCTGGAGAGGCGGGACCTGCGATCTCGCTCGGGAAACAGAGTCGAAGCCGGACCCCCGCTCCCCGCCTTACTTTCCTCGTCAGTTTCCTAAGACTGTGGTGGGGGCTGAGCTCCCTTCCGTCCTATGTCAGCGCTTCTCCAGCGAAAACGCACGGGAGACCGGATCACTTCTCCTTCAGTGTGCTCAGAGCTGAATCCAGGACAGCAACAACAACAAAGCATCAGTGCTGACGGCGTTTAGCCGGAGACTCAATGAGTAGAAGAACCGTGAGTGATCGAGTTGCTTTTCCGAGCCAATGTGGTAAATTATGGATAGGGAAAGAAGCTCGGTGCCTGACTCTTGTAGGCTGACCTGAAACTCGGTGTAAATTTATATAAACTGTCAGCTTAGCAGTCCATATCAGGTCATGACTGTGAGTCTGGGGTGTCTGGTCTATTTCTTAGCACAACCATAATCAAGATGAAAGTTTCCCCCCGTGCGTTCTCTCCTCAGGCAGTGGAGACTTCAGAAGTCCGGGTCCCCAGCGCAGGTGTAGAAAAGTTTTCCTCCAGAAACGCCAGCAGTGTAATTCCTTAGAAAGGGGAGGTCAGAGCCAACCAATAAACCCTAGGAAGCAGGTACTTGCAAGGGGTGGGGCGGGGTCCACGGGAAATGGAACGAAGCCAGGAAGAATCGAGGGTTCCAGGTATAGATGACAAAGCTAAGGAAAGCAAGGGAGGGCTGGGAGCGTGGCTTCGTGGGGCTGGGAGCGTGGCTTCGTGGGGCCACGCTGCCCTGGCCCTCCGACTCCTTTATTATGGAACTCAAAGCTGCCAGGTCCCCCGTCCTCTTTCAAAGTGGCCGTGGAAAAAAGCCTGCTTCCTCCTCATCCATTACCCACCGAGCCCCTCCATGGCACATTCCAAGTTAGCCAAGAAGGAAACAAGGAATCCAATTACATTTACCCGGCCAGGGCTCTTTATGTGTTCTGATACCCGCTGTACATTTAAAGGTGTGAAGCTAGCACTCCTGTGGTCCTCATCTGGAAACGCACGCACACACACACGCACACACACACACACGCACACACACGCACACGCACACACACACGCACACACACACGCACACACACACACACACACACACACACAGCTGTGGCAGAACGAGGAAGCGTCACCCACGTGAGTTTCTTGTCCCTACTCACTCATCTTTTTCTGCTCCTCGCCATCCCAACCACCAATCTCCAAACCTCCCCGGGAGCTGGGTTGGGGTTGGTGCGGTTCCGTGGCTTGCCTAGCTGGAATTACGTCCTTTGCTCCGTCCCTTGTCCCCCCCGCAGCTGCCCCGTGCTGTCCTGCTGCGTGGGAGAACACAAACGGGCTTCTCCTTAGTGGGGCTCCCGGAGGTGGGGTTTTCTCTCCAGAATAAATTCCCCAACTTGGAAAGGGAATTAAAAAAGAAAGAAAGAAAAGAAAAGGTGATAGTGTCCCTATGGCATAAGCACCGGAGAGATGGCAGACCTGAATTTCCCTCTCTTCTATGAGCATCCGAGGAAAGATCAGGAATCAGCGTTTCTAGATGCCACATTTGCAAGTCACCATTGCCACTTGGCGTGGAAGTCGTGGGGAAGGCAAGGGAAAAGAAAAAAGAAAGGAGCCACCTTTCTTCTCTAGAGTTTACTGTCATGGAGGCTCTGAGGCCCATGAGCGAGCTTACCTTTGATCACGTTCATGACCCAAAGAGCCTGTCTATTGGGTTACCATGGGAACGGCGGGGGGGGGGTGATGTGTGAGCTGCACTGCTGTTTTGATAAAAATAGGTATTAAGGCTTGCCAAAGCGCCGCTGTGGATCTTAAAAACAGGGTCGGGGGGTGGGGCGGAGTGTCTAGGAAGGAGCCGAAGGAACATCAGCATAAATAATGGAGACCGGCCATGTGTACAAAAATATTTTAATTAAATTCCTTTTAATTAAACAGAGCGTTTTGCTGAATTCCTCCCTGTTACTTGCACCGAGCTGAGCCTGGAGGAAGATGGCTGATTAACAGACCCGGAACCTGCCATTAAAAGCAGAACTGTTATGTTTGGAGAAAGCCCTCTTTGGGAAGGGTGACTTAATTGGGCGCTCTCTTTTATTTGTTATTGAATGCCTCCATTTAGGAAAAAAAAGAATTTTTTTTTCAACTCGGAAGAAATGGTTACTGATGCGGGCATACCTAGGGAAGCTTTTAATGTTTTGTTTTGCTTTCCTCCGGTCTCTATCAGCGCGGTCTGCTCCTGGGTGTATCTCAGGATTTCTTTGCAGTCTGCATTTGTGTCTTTGGTTTGGATCTTGTCTTCTTTTGAAAAACAAATCAGCCAACAACAACAACAAAAAAATGATGGTTTTTCTTCAGCTTCTGGTCTTCTCTTGCCTTTGCACCTGTGAGTTTCAGAGGAGATTAGGTCTGTGGTTTCTTATCACTGAGGCAGAGTTATCAACACTCTCTGTAAGAATGTAGGAGAAAGCTGACCAACGTTTTATTCACAGACAAAACAGAGGGGAAACAAGTTTTCATTGACAGCATTGACTATCAGAACCAAAGTCAACATTCATTTACTATATACTAAGCAGGAGAGAAGCCTCAGAAATGATTTTAAACCCATGCTCATAAAAATTCAACACAAATGCTCATGTCTAAAGTTTGCGCTCCTGAATTATTTGCTCAGTCATCTTGCAGAGACACTGGGGCGATACGTGGTGTTTGCCTTGCTTTGTGGGAGACACCAGTGGTGGAGTGAGGGCTTTCCCTGGCTTGCGAGTGGAAGCGACAGGACATTTTGGCCCACCAGAAAACAGCAGGCTGTTGGAGACCCCAGCCAGCCAGCTACTTACACTGCAAATTTATGATTCCAACAGTGTCATTGAAGGGTACGCAAGTGTTTCCTCTGTCTACCTGGTTCTGTGTTAAACACACTGCCATTGGGTCACTTTCAAACCCTCTATATAAACTTAATTCTGTAAAACAAATACCCATCACAGAGATGCAGATTCGATTCCTGAACAAATTTACTGAGAAATATAGCAGCCAAGACTTATCTCTTTCAAAGAACTCAACTTCTGCACCTGTAGTTTCCTTTCTTTTTCCATTGTTGTGTTAGCTAAAGAAGGCCTCCTTTCTTACCTGAGGTACAACCACTGAGATGCAAAAAGATTTTTAAGATTGACTTGAGTTTGCACAGCCACTCAATGGAAGATAGAAAAGCTGGGTTTCCATCTCCTGAGGTTTCAAGACTTTTCTGGTGTGTGTGTGTGTGTGTGTGTGTGTGTGTGTGTGTGTGTGTGTTTGCAAGACTAAATCGCCAGCTGGTGTCTTCAGGGTTGACTTCGCAGGATACTCAGCTGTGCGCTACACTTAACGCTTTCTAGCTGCAAATCACACCCTTCGGGCCACCGTGCCAGGGCCCCATCGGCAGGACCAGGAAAACACCGCAAGCATTCCGTGTATGGCACCTGCAGTCTGAGAGACAGAACTGGGGGCATAGAAGGGCCTTAAAAGACAGTCTTTCTCTGGCCTTTCATCTTTAGCCCTCAGGCCCAGAGAGGGAAAGCAAGCACGCTGGAGACGTGTGTGTCCGTGTTTTGTAGATAAAGCTCGGTGGTGACTTCCGATGGGGAGTCACCGTTCCAGTCCTCAGGACAGAATGAAGAACAGCAAGGCGGGGGGGGGGGGGGGCAGGGAGTCGCTGTGCGGGAATGTGGAAGCTCCGATTGAGAAAGTCAGTGCCACCAAACAGAACTGGAGACAAAACAGACGACAGCCGAGTTCTATAAAGGCTTCCAGATCGTGAAAGAGGAGAAAGCAAGCGTCCAGCTGGTCCGCGGATAGGATTTTTAGAGCACACTGGAGACGGGGGGAAGCGAAGCATTTGAAGTAATTCACTGGGCAGCTGGGAGAGAATGGCTGTGTTTAAATGAAAGCGGTTTGTTCCCAGGCGCTCCAGGCACACCTGCGGGACAGGAGTTTGGGGGCCCGGGTGTCCAGCCCATGCCGTCTTCTAATTATTGTCAGGGAAAATACCGCACACAGGAGCAACCTGGGTTTAGAAATGCCTGTGCGTCTGTCCTTTCCATCTGGCCCGGCTGTTCACACTGGTCAGCTTGTCTCGTGAGGGTCAAAAGCCTGGGAGTAAAAAGGAAGGAGGCGCTCGCTCTTAGGGTCCTCTAAGTGCAGGGTTAGTGCTTGGCACAAGCCTGCAAATAAGTGGAGGTGTCCCGAGGAGGAGCATGCCCCGGAGGCTGGCTGGGGTTGGGTCTTCTTGTTCTTCATCTGTCCCAAGCAGCTCCCTTCTTGCTAGAACCAGGCCAGGAAAGGACAAAGATTGCCCCTTGACCTAGACACTAGGGATAAAGGGACGTCTGTGGTCCGCAGGATGTGGGATAGGCGTGAACAGCTGGCTTCCCTGGTCAGGACTTCCGGGCTGGGGTGTGGGGAGAATGGGAGGCGGGCAGGAGCCGCCGGTTCTCAGGCCTTCACTGCATGAAGTGTGATCCTCAGGGATTCCTGTGTCTGCTCATTCATCCACACTCCGAATTCATTGTCCGGTGCTTGTCAGAAACGACCGGGGCCTTGGCAAACACATGTATTATCGACATTTTCTCCAGAAAGGAAGAATGCTGGCAGGCTATTTCTTGGGGGATTGTTGTTGTTAACAAGTCTGGTTTCATGTTGGAAAATGTCATCCCTCTTCCATTCTTACCTGGCCTTCCAGTCAGGAAGGGATTACGGGAGCGGCCTCACACGGTCAGAGGTGACCCAGCTCGCTCACGCTGCAGACTCTCGTGTCACGCAGCAGCTCTGGGAAGACTTTCTTTTCCTCTCCTTGTCTGACCTTGCAAACTCCTGAGCTGCAAGGTGTGCTTGGACTCTTCGTACTCGATTCTCTGAAACTAGAGATTTCTTTTTTCCATTGCAAATGAGATAAACCCCAACTTAAGAAAGAAAGAAAAAGAAAAACAAGCAAAGAGCTTCAGGCTCAACGAGGATACCATTCTGGAGACAGACAGAGCAACACATTTATAGAGGCTGGTTGTTAGCAAGTGGAATGTCTATGAAACTTCCGTATCCAGGCTCAGACACACAGTAGGTGCTTAGTTAGTGTCAGTTTGTAAAGCACAGGTGTGCTCGGGAACTCGTGCGCTGACCCGTCACGAAGGCCTGAGTGCCCAGCTCACCATTACCAAAGGGGAACAGAGGATATTTGTTCTCCAGGGCCAAGGCAATACATGAACCACAAACCCAGCGGTGTGTGATAGCCTGCACCGCTCATCTCACAGATCCGAAGGTGAGAAATCCATCTGGGCCCGGTTGTCTGTTCATTGCACACTTGTGGGTCCAGCTTGGATCAGATTGCTCTCTTTCCACGTGCTCTTCTCTCTCTACTGTTCCAGGCTCTGGCTGGGTTTCCTTATGCCACTGTCCCAGGTCAACACAACCGACTTCACCCTCATTGTTCTTTTTTACCCTCTCCCTCCAAATTCTGCTTGTGAGAGAAAACCTCGGGGGAGCGGGGGTAGAGAGTGGGGCAAGCTCTGAACCTGCTGACTCTGCTTCGCGCTCTCCAGCGCCATCTCTGTTCTACAGAAGGCTGCCATTTTGTTCTTCCTTGTGGTTGAACCAGCTCTGGGAAGCCTCCCTTTGCTGTCGTAAGGCAACACTGGCAGCTTCTTGGGGTGTGTGGACAGGCAGCTTGGGCTCCGGGTCATGGGGGCGGGGGCTCTGCCCTGCCACCCACCCACCTGCCACCCCTCTGGGGTGGGGCCCTTCTTCCTGTCTTCTCTCAGTCCAGTCCGGCTTGCTGACCGTTGTCACCTGCTCAGTGATTTGGACAGAAGGCATCTTCTCCTTCCAGGCTGAGGCAGCTCTGGAATGTCCTCCTGGCTCTTCCTCAGCTGATTGGGAAAGGGTGACACGGGGTCTTTGTTTCTCATGTATGTGTGTGTGTGTGTGTGTGTGTAAATTATATATTTTATTATTGTTTATAATATATATGTGTGTGTAAATTATATATTTTTATTATTGTTTATTATATATATATATATAGAGAGAGAGAATAATCTGCCTATGAAACTCCTTGTTGTGTGCCAGCCAGGATCATGACTGATGTTGTAACTTTCCTTATACTTGTTAGGTATCCTGAGCTCCAGTGGTTGTATGTGTAGGTGTGGGGCGGGTGTAGGTGTGGGGGGGTGATACTTGCCTCCAGGTTTTGATTTCGCGGTCATGTGCCCTCTCTCAGGCGGCTCTTTTGCTCCACCAGGCTTTTCTCCTGGTGCACTGGCTGATCTTTGTAGGTAAACACTCGACCATCATTTTCATCTTTTTTAAATGACAAGGTGGTTAAGTGATCATCTCGATTACAGTTGTGTGGCTGTGTGAGCTGTCTCCCTCAGAACCCAGAGAGACTACAGATTCCCCCATTAAACTGCACCGTGGCTCATTAAACCCCATCGGTGAGAAAATTGAGCCTTTGTTAAATGTTTATGTTCTTAGCTAATGTTAAATTTAGAATATTCATGCCATAGGTACTTTTGGGAAATTTTTCAAAGCATTTGCTGAAGTGCCCGCCAGTCTCAATCCATAGTTTACAAGACCTAGAAAATATCCCTTGCCTTAATTTTATGGTCTGGATTTTCTCTTTCTAATCAGTGTGTCATAGATTTCTTAATGATAAACCTTATGACCTTCTAATTGCCTTTTCTATGTCAGCGAACCTGGGGTGGGGGGTAAACTTCTGGCTTTAATACATGTAAATTACCTGTAAGTAGCTGTACAAAGGAAACAAAGCTGTGTATAAACATGGCACATCTCAATCCACATCACCTCCTCAATCCACATCTTTCTCCTCCATTAAGCAAAGAGAAAAGTTGATTATTCTCAAATGCCTTGTGGCCATGATTGAAACCGAAAAAGGCTGTATAATTGCTGGTTTTATTACACATCTGCATGTTGAAGAAACTGTCTTCTCCCAAAGCTCTTGCTTTCCACACATGGACTTACACAAACACAGAACTATCAGGAACAGAAATTCGGGTAAAATGGCGCCGGTGGGGGTAACAGGAAAAAGACCCATCCTCACTCAGTAGTTATTAAGAATCTCTGTATGTATGCCAAAAGAACTAGTTGGCTATTTCTTGGTGGGGGAGTGAGGATATTAACATTTGGGAAGCCTCTCTCAGCAAGAATCCTATGAGAAGTGAGTATACGGAAAGTAATTTCAAGGACTATTTTCCTATTTCTCTTCAAGATCACGCTTATCTACTGCCATTCTCGGTGGATGAGGAGTAAACTAATTCAATATAGACCACAAATGCCTCAGGACGGGAGTTCTCAGGCCTTTTGGTATCAGAATCTTTTCTAACTCATCCCAAGTACAAAGGACTCCAAAGAGTCTTCGCTCGTGGATATCAAACCTACTGATAATTAATTATATTGGAACTCGGGACCTCTTAAGGCACGGCTTTGTGAGCCTACACAACAGACATCCTTCACATGTTAATGTCACTGAGTACAGGAAAAATGATTTCTTTTCCAAGACAAGAGTTAAGAAAGGAAGAGTGGGCACAGTAACCTTGTGTTTCACGGCTGCCCTTCTCTCCCAGCCACGGGCGACAGAAGACATCTGCTCCCTCGTGTGATCACTGTGCCGCTGCCCGCCCCGCTGCCCGTGAATGAATGAAGGAGGAAGGTGGGGGAGGTGTGCACACCAGACGCACATCATTGTGCAAGTGGCTGTGACCTGGGCATCTTCCTGAGTGAGTCTCGGGACCCCTGAGAGTCCCCCATCTTAGCACGGAACCATTCCAGATGCCTCACGTCAGCGTCTCGTTTAGGAACATGGGATGGTCCCAGCTAGGTACTGGCGGCTCTCGCCTGTAAGCTTAGTCCATGAGACGCTCATCTCCAATTAACTAGCAAAAAAAAAAACCCAAACAAACAAAAAAAGAAAGAGAAGAAAATTGAGAAAAAAATTCAAGTGGTAGGGCCTCAATTTTGAGTGAAAAAAAAAAGCCACAGGAAAGCACAAAGCCCTGCGTTCAAGCCTTACTACTGGTACACACACACACACACACACACACACACACACACACACACACACACACACACACACACACACAGAGGTCCTGCAGCAAGCAAGCTCATTTAAGAGTCAAGACAGGGCCGGGCAGTTGGATACCTGGGGTTCTGTCTCCAGGAACAGATATCTCCTGTGACATGAACGTTCTGGTGCTAATAGGTGATGATTCTCTCCGTAGGATGAAAAAGTTACTTTTTAAAGACAAGTGTAGTATTTCAGTACGAGGGCTTCTGTCCGGAACCATTCCACCGCTCCGCGGGCTGGAGAGGAATGTGCAGAGCCAGGGCCTTCTCTTGCGTGTGGGATGATGGCATCTGCTGAACCGGAGTTCAGCCCCTGGTTGCATGGAAGCTGTGGGAATGTGGGAATGTCACAGCCCTTCGTCCAGGACACAATGCCACCGTCCCCGGGGTGAGGGCCCCGCACGCACAGCAAAGAGCAGATGTGGAAGCTGAGGAGCCGGGAAGCGGATCTCAGGCCTTGGGTTCAGACCTCGCGTGCGTGAATAAATAGCTGCAGACGCTGAAGTCGACAGGAGCCGTGCAGCCGCCGCTGCAGGCGTCGAGTCCTTCATCCATGTGTACATGCATCAAGCAGTCGTGCTGCAAAGCTGGGCTTCCCTTCGCTTCTTAGATACGTTTGTGACTTGACACCAGCGCGATGAGCCAGGTCACTGAGGAATTCAGACTCCAGAGCATCTCAAAGGATGACTGAAGGGAGGAGGACGTGGGGGGCGGGGGGTTGTGTGCCCTGGAAGAATGGCTGGGTGACGGCCGGTGGTGACAGATGTGACAAATCGTTGCTCTGATGGAACCGGAATGCACATGCTAGATAATGCTGGGAAAGTGCTGGGGTGTTCGGTACGGCTTGAGGGGAGCCGTGGAGAGGGGGCCGGGCAGGTGGAGAGGGAAGGGGGAGGCAAGAAACAAAAAGGACCATCATCAAGGAAAACTATTTTTTGTCATTGGTCATGGGGTTTGAACTCGGGGCCCGGCTGCTGTCCCCGAGCTCTTCGGCTCAAGGCTGGAGCTCTACCACTCAAGCCACAGCGCCACTTCCAGTTTTCTGGTGGTTCAGTGGAGGAGATAAGAGTCCCATGGGCTTTTGTACCTGGGCTGGCTTTGAACCGCGATCCTCAGATCTCAGCCTCCCGAGCGGCTGGGATGACAGGCGTGAGCCACCCCCCCCCCCAGGTGATCAAGGGAAATTCCATGGCTGTGTTGTCCCCACTCACTCGCCTCCCTTGTGTCTGTCCCCCAGTGACCGTGCTGGCCATTTTCCACGAGCTGCACGTGGACCCTGACCTGTACACGCTGCTGTTTGGGGAGAGCGTTTTCAACGACGCCGTGGCCATTGTCCTCACACAGTAAGTACCAAGCGTGGCCGGCGTCCGATCCCGGCCAGAGACCAGCACACTCGCGCCTCCCCAGCAGAGACACACGCCAGGCCTGGCCCTTGAGGAAATCCTGCGCAGAAAACATGATCCCCCGTGGAGACAGACTTTTCTGGGTCTCAGTGCATAGTTAGCTGATTCGCTTCAAGTCCCACAAATACACCCACACTCAGAAAAAGAAAGAAAACAACAACTTCCTGCATTGGGAATCAATACCATTTAATTTTCCCACCACACAGGCGACTTTCCAGGGGATGCTTACCTCTAGGGAGGCTGGCGGCTGGGCCCCGGCTCCAGGGCCGGGAGACTCCTTGCTGTATTTCTCAGGCTGATCCAACGCTGGGTGGGGACAGGAGAGCTTTACGTGGTCAGGCGACGATCACAGCCACAGGGATTTTGAGCTGAGGGCTGAGATGAGAACCAGTGCTCTTTCCTCAACTCTTCTCTAGACACCCACTCTTCATACTGAATAAATGCCACCCAGGTGGCATTTGGTGACACTCTGGTGGCTTTCGCTGCATCAGAGATCTCTTCTTGGTTTTCGATGAAGACCAGCATTCTGGGCACCTGTCAGCTGGCCCCAAGAAAAACAGCTATCTGATAACTAGAGTGACAGCAAGGATTCTATTCCGGGATGCTAATTACTTTTAAATGCAGTTTAAATGTATTGTGAAGTAGCAAAGAATACTTAAAAGTCACATCTCACAGAGGGGAGCAAGCAGGCTGTGCTATTTTTTCTTAAATTCCAGTTGACATTTGTAAACGCATCTACCCCCGCCCCCCAAGTTGCCACTGAGCTTCAAAAATGTCGCTCAGCTGGCCACAGAGAAGGGCGCCTTCCCTGCCTTACAGGAAAATACCAGTAAGTGTGGTTGTAAGCCAAAGCCCCAGATGGATAGAATCACAAATACCAAAGGAGGTTTTGCTTTGGGAAAAAAAAACAAAACCAAACCAAGAACAATTAAGTAGGATGTCAAGATTTCCTATCCCCAAAATACCCAAAATACTAGCACTAAAGGACCATTTAAAGATAATATATATATATATATATATTTAATCTGCTGAGCCCCTCTCTTTTACTTCCTAAGCTGCCTCGTGGTAAAAGGTCAAGCATACCCCGTCCCCGCCCCCACCCAGGCATACATGCTATGACAAAAGTGAATTTTTCCATTGGACATAAATGCGCTTCGTGAGAAGAGTTAGGGACGAGTGTTCCACTGGACACTTTCAGTGGGCCATGAGAAGTTTGCCATGAACAAAGGAAACGTCAGGAGCAAATCTGTCCAGGGCTCCTCTAAGAGAGAGCCTGAGTCACCAGTGACCTTGCCCTTGACCTGTCCTTTTGGTGGGAGGGAGGGTGCTTCACACTTGGCCCCTTCCTAACTTCCAAAGACCTGTCCTCTCTGGAGTTCTAGAGTGTTGGCATTTTTGGCAGTCTTGTGTTCATGCTGTCCTATTAGCTGCCTCTTCCATTAAAGCGGCTTTTCTTTGCTAGTCTACAAGGGATACCATTTCTCAGTAATTGACTTCAGGGTTCCATCTCTGACCCTGAAGTTCTAATTAACTTTGATGAAGACAGCTGTTGTACAGAGCGCCGGGTGAGGGGTGCTACATCCCGTCCTGGGGTTTAAAATGATCCGCCGTCGTCTGTACAACCAGAGGGTCTACATTTAACTTGCACCTCACCTGGATGGTTATCTCATCTGTATAGAAATGCCATGCCCGCACCTGTGAAGGAATTCTGTGTGGTAGATTTACATTTCTAAAGGGCAGTGGATGACAACGAAGCTGTCCCCAGAGAAGGGCATTCCTTTTAGAGGCGGTATGACAGCTCAGAGTGAAGCCTGGATGAGAAACCCAAAGATCTAGTGTCAGGATATCCACTCGGGAACTTGTGTTATTCCAGTTGACACGAGACCAGCCCCAAATGGGAAGGAGAAGCCGTGTTCTCTGAATTCAAAAAGATTATGGTGTTCAGTGATTTTTATATTCGGTGATTTTTATATTCTCTCTTGGTTTATATATAAATTGGGGGAATAGAATAAACCATGACTTTATGACTAAAGATGGTTCAGAGAACACCATTCATGTAGTTACTTATTGCCAATTTGCCGTAAATGAAGATTCCACAGGATAGAAATCTGAATTTGTTCCCTACCAGTGGAAGAGCAAAAAGAAGGCTTTGGGCTTTATCAGGCCATTTATCTGCAAAACAGAAATATTGCCAGTATCATACCGAAACATCTTACAAAATAATTCCACAGAGAGCAAAAGCCTAGATCTCCTTAGCGATAAACCAAGAACCTCATTAAGCAGCTGGCTCTTGGATGGCAATCAATACAGATGAGGTGCCTTTAGCCCTTGGAAAGCAAATGCTTATGAGGAAACTGGGTGTCCTTCATGAAAGGAGCAGGAGCGACAGCGCATCCATTTTTTCCCTTAAATGAGAGCTTGTTGCCTCTCCGCCGTCCTCACACGCAAATGTCATTTTGAGTGTGATGCCAGCGAGAGCTTGGCACTTACACTGAGCGCTCTGTTGAAAGGCCACCGTGCTGATAGCCCCTCCATCTTGTGGGAAACTTAACACAGACGTGAACAGGATGGCTAAACGCCTCCAACACCCTGGAACCAAGAGGAATCCTGAGATGTCATAGAACCATTCGACAAAACCAGGGCCTCCTCGACCGACAGGCAAGCAGTAGATATGACTGGATTTATTACGTGTATCTCTCCGCTTCCCTCTGACGCTCACCCGTGTTTCTCCAGCACCCAGCCACCGCGGAGAGCGCCCCTCCTTGCTTCTGTCAAGCCATGCGTGACAAAAAATAAATAAATCATTCTAGATAAGCAAGCAAATAAAACATGTCTCGGAGGGATTTCCATTCTTTCTCCCACTAAAGTCATCTCTAAGAAGGCTGTAAGATCCTTCACGGCATTTCTCCGTGTCCCACAGCACACAGCTCAAGACTGGGAGTGTTCTTCTGTAACTCCGCATCAATTAGGAGATTTCTTCAAATTCAGACATCTCGCCACCCCGTCCCTTAAAACCTGTGGCCAGATACCTGCTTCATCTCCTGCAGGGATGGGAAAAGCCCTGGTGGGGAGTCTCGTTAGCCTGGCCTCCTTTCCCATCTGACCTGGCTGCAAACACATGATTTGAAGGGGTTGCCTTGGGGGAAATAGAGGAAGCCAGAACTGCTGTGACAGACGGAAAGTGTGATACTTCTTGGGAATCTATGTGGTTTAAACACAAGTTTCTTCTGTCTCAGCTCATCTCTCCGAAGGTACTTGGCCTTAATGTTTTCCTGGGAAGCAGATTGTGGGCACAGAATGCGCTTGTTTTGATGCCTGTCTGGATGCTGGTGTGGTAGACAATTGAAAGGAGAGTGTGTGGGGTTCTTTTGGCTTTCAGGGTACTCATCAAGGCAGGCGGTTCTTCCATGCGGACCTCATCTCTTAGACCCCAGGTGGCGCCACGTGCAGGGTTGAGAAGTGGGCCCTGAGCTTGGCTGGCGGGGACAGCCGCCCCCCCCCCCCCCCGGATGAGTTAGAGGAGGCGTCTCCACACCGTTTGGGTTTGTTTTTACTCCTTCTTCATTCCTGACTGTGCCTCTGGCATAGTTCCATCCCCCACCCCCGCCCCATCACCCTCAGTGGCCCAGTTCAGGACTTGACTGTGGCTTTGTCCTCCGTCTCTACCCATCAGATCCCATCTGCTGCTCGCTCGCTGCTTTTCTGGTGTTTGGCACTGCAACTGAGAACTTGGCTGGCTCTTGTCAAGCCAGACATGATAGTTTGATCTACCAAAAGTGAATGAATAATCCATGTTGGTGGGTTTCTTATCCATTGCGCAGTGATGGGTGTGCGACTCGGTGTAAGTTAGCTTGGGCAGAGGGATTCATTTATCTAAGAAGTTGGGCTGACTCTGGATATGCTGAACGAGAGGATTCCAATATGGCAGCCCCCATTGGACCATGGGCCTCGTTTCCCTTCCTCTCTGTGCCTGACTTCTCTTCCTAGCAGTGGTAGCTGGCTTGTTCTGTGACATAGGAGAAGGTGGCTGATAGCATTTCCAGACTTTTCCAGCCATTCTCTCAACATTTTCCTAGAAGTCACAAGAACTCTGATTGCTACTGCTCTTACCAGACGTTAACCCCTGTGTGAATCTCAGAGTTCTCTGGAGTATTAAGCATGGTGATAGGTCAGATCTAAATCATATCCTCATCCCCGCGGCCAATGGCATGAAGTCTTTTTTTTTTTTTAAGGAGAAAACAGTAGTCAGACAAGAATGACAGTGGCTATGATATGATAATACACGTTCAGAGACTTTGGACCTGGAATTCTGTTCTCACATGGAACTAAGAGCCCCATCTTTTCCTCATGATACTACAATGTAAGCAAAGTTCTCTGACTTTAACCTGGAGTTTCGAGGTGCTTTTCCAGTCACAGAGACTTTCCGCCAGCCCTAAGAAATAAGGAAGATACTTAACCATCTGTCTAGAATTCAATGAATCAGAATTCCTGGCCTGGGCAGTTGTCCCCACACAGGAAATACAAGCTAATAAATTAACTTAAGTGACCCAAACAATCGAAATGACTTTCCAAGACACAGTCCCCAGTCCTAATCTAGACACGCCCAGACTGTTCTAAAGTGATCCTTTCTCACCCAGGCACAGGAAAATCCCACAGGAAAACAATCAAACAATCCTTCCTGAAAGAGCTCACACAAAGAGGAAAAGGCCACCAAAGGAAATACCTTCAGCGTGAAGGAAAGGCACAAGATAAGCAAGGCAAAAGTAGACCAGAGGAAGGAGTACCTCGAAGAACCCTATTAACCATTACAAAAGTCTGAGGAAGGTTATACTATAGGTATATTATGAATATCCATAGAGGCCAGTGAGAGAGCAGAGAAAATTAGAAAGAATGACAATAGCAAGAAAATAGAGCTTTCACAGTGAAAATATTGATAATCTAAATGGGTCATGTGCTTGTCCTTTTATAAAGCAACCAACAGAACAGAAGATGAAGTAGTAAAAGACAAAATGCAGTTCAGATAATACACATATGCACACACACACATATATACATGTATATATATATATATATGTACATAGATATGAGAGAGACAAGAGATATACATGATAGCATGGGAAAAATCCAGGACACATCAGTAAAAAATTGAAAAAGAGAAAAAATTGATGATCAAGACATATTGAGCTCATAAACTGCTTTTAGAACTACTTAAAGCTAATTAAAAATGGGTTATGGCAACATATGATGAGATAATGAATAGTAATCTTACAGAATTAAAAAGTTGAACCAATACCACAGTATGTGCAAAACTAGATGGTACAAAACTAATCCACAGCAAAGGACATTGTCATTTTAGGATTTTTAAAAAAATGGGTTTCGTTATAAAGACGTTACTTGCTAAGACAGTGACTCGTGAATTGACGGAGATTCACCAGTGGGGTTCCGAAAGAAAACCCGTTATAAGGTGTTTGAGACAGCGCGACACGGAAAATGAGTATACTGTAGCAAAATGTGAGTATATCAGGGACAAAGCAACCAGAAAGACAAGGCAGATGACTTTGAATGGAGGCTATCTAATTTGGATGAGAACAGTTATTTCATCAGCCATAATAGTAGCCAGAAGACAGAAAATTACATATTCAAAGATAGCTAGAGCCGGGAGTGTGGTCTACTGCTAGAGTGCTCGCCCGGCATGCACAAAGCCCTGGGTTCGATTCCTCGCTACCACATGCACAGAAAAAGCCACAAGTGGTGCTGTGGCTCGAGTGGTGGAGCTCTAGACTTGAGAAAGTCCAAGGACAGTGCTCAGGCCCTGAGTTCAAGCCCAGGACTGGCAAAAGAAGAAAGATGACGAATAGCCCAGCTTCTCAATTCAGCTACAATACTTTAAATCCAAATGAAATGCGTTCTCATGAGTCATGCACCACAGGTCTCCCCGGGCTAGAGTTGAGTTTAAGAAGGAAACTGCTACCAGAAAGAAGGGGGCAAATGAGGTCACGGACACCAATAGGTGCACGAACGACGTGCAGATGGGCGGAGGCGCGTGGGGGGGGGTCGTGTGAAATGAACAACTCGTGCTCCACTCCAGTCCCCAGAGCTGGCAGACACGGGGTCGGTGGTGGGAAAGCGGAGGTAGAGAGAAGATGGCATCCACACAGCGCCACCTTCTCCATCCCAAGCGCTGGTCGGTGCTTTGAAAGGGTGTGGGAGCGGACCGTCCTTCTCCATGCTGTGTGGAGATGCCGACGTGGCTCCTGCTGTGAAAGCCGTGCAGGAGGCCGGCTGGCCTGCCCCGGACCCCTGCCGGCGCCTGCCTTTCCCTCCGTCCCAGTCCTGTGTGGGTGCCCTGGACTTCTCCTTTTGGATTTGAGATCCAGCTCCTCGGGGCGGGGGCTCCCCGCCGTGGGTGGTGGACAGGGGTACACACCCACACACCCCTATTCCTGTGAGCCGATCCTGAGTCGGGAGAGCGAGCTCTGGTTTCCGCAGCGCGTCAGTGTCTGTCTCCTTCTGCGGAGATCAGACCCGGGAAGGGGTGCGTGAGCTGAGCCACTGAGCGTGTGTAGAGGTGGAATCTGAGAGCACAGAGAAGCCACCGGCCCAGAGGTGACCGTGTCTGTGCTGCTAGGGTCGCTTTCTTGGCTTCCTATAGCAAAGCCACTGAGGAAGCTGGATCCAGTCAGCGCACGTACAGAGGAAGGCGTGGTGGGCTGGCAGATTGGGTGTTTATCTGCCTGCATCCCATGAACGGTGCTGTTTTATTCCAGTGCGGGGGGCAGGGAAGGGACGTGACAGGTGGAATTCCTTCTCCCTGGTCTGTGTCCTGGTCCTTGTGTAGGGTCCTTTGGTATCTGACATGAGGGATGGGCAGAATTTTCCCCTCACCCCCCCTTTCTCCAGTGGCACGCACCCCTCAGCTCATGGCGACGCATCTGGGATCTCAGTGAGAAGAAAGGATGACTCGTTACTTTTGACGGCTTGTGGGGTCAGATTCCTAAAACGTGACAGACTCACCTTTAGACCCGGGGTGATCTAAAACACCGGATGCTAAAATGTCAGTAGGAAACGTAAAGGCTGCTGAGTGTGGGATGGAGGGAGGAAGCCGCATCTCAACAAAAAGAGAACACTCAGCTTTATCCCAAGTTTCCAGAGCTCTGAATTAAGAGTTCTTTGCCCAAAGGTGTGCTTTATTTCTGATTCACTGAAGCCTGACTTCTCATTCCAAACAACCCAGGAAAAAAATGTCTTTTATTTCAGATGATTCATTCTGAGTTCTTTCCTAAGGGGAATAATAATAATAATAATAAAGATTGCAGAGACCAAGAAGCCAAATCAATATGCAGTCACAAATTTTAGTCTAAATTAGAAGCTCTCTCTTGGCCTGGAGAATATAATGTGTTGGTATTACTCAGGCTTTGTAATGAATTTACAAGGTAGACTTCCTGCAGGTTTGATGTGGCTCTGCCTTCCTGGGGTTTGTCATGCCTGGGGAATCTGATGGAAACTTGGGGAAGGAGCTGCTGTTTAGCAGTAGAGGATCAACTCAAGGCCCATTTTTTTTTCAGAGCCCGACTACAAGGCCTGACATACTGGCCAGCCATTGCATGATAAATGAACTGTCTTTGAATGCCCAGCTCCCATGCTAATAGCTCTAAATATTTACATATACATATATATATATATATATATCGGATGTTTATGAGCAAGAAGTCGGGAGTTCTCCTGAGGGTTTTCAAATATATTGTATTTTGCCAGAAATGGCAGGCAGTGTTGAAAGGAAAAAGATGAAAAAAAAATTCTTTCCCCATTCTTGTTCTCCATGTGTTGATAGCAAATGCCCTCGGTTCAGCAGAGAGGCTGTGTCCAGTAAACGGTCCTGTGCAGTCAGAGACCCCGGGGTCTAGGCTATCTGCTTCTGGCATTCCCTGTGCTCTCAGGACAGCGCCGTCCCGCGGTTCCATCTGGCTTCAGTTGTAGTATGCTGTACTATTATTATGCCGTAGTTTCATCTGAGTTCTCTAGAGGTGCTCAATTCAAATTGGCTAGGTGACACTCCTGTTCAAAGGCCTATCCCAAATGGCTTATTTTTTTCCCAAAGTTATAGTTCAGTGGTCAGATTTTACCTGCTGTCGTTAACGCGATCGTATCACATTGAGGCCGTTTGTCTAAATCCTCCCTTCCCGTTGTGTGTAGGTTGGTCCTATTTCATCTTTACACCCAAATAAACGGCACGGAGTAGCTCTTGGTGTTTTGCGCTTTCTCATTCCGCATGGCCTTCAGCTTTAGGACAGAGCGTATATTACTGCTTTGCTTTTGTCACTAAAATGATTTAAGGGATAGCGCATTTGAAAGGGAACAGAGGCCTTTCCCCTCCTTGCCTAACGGAAGCTTTTGTGTTACCTTTAACCCAAAGGCACCACCTTCAGACTGGGTTCAGGGATGATTTGCCGTAGGGTACTGAGTGCCCAGTGACAGGGCATTGGAGAGTGAAAAGGAAATATTTCCTGAGTTCATTTCTGTATCAAAGGAAAGGAGCTAAAAATGAGGTCGCCCCCCTCCATCACCAGTAGACCCAGCCTCTGCAGGAATTCTAGTTTGTCACCTGGAGGGCTGGCAGGAACCTCCTCCCTTTTGAAAGGAAAGGCCTTTCTGTGTTAAGAATGCAAGGCCGGGCCGGGAGTTTGGCCTGGTGGTTAAAGTGCCTGCCTAGCATGCATGAAGACCCGGGTTCGATTCCTCAGTACCACATGCATAGAAAAAAGCCGGAAGTGGTGCTGAGGCTCAAGTGGTAGAGCTCTAGCCTTGAGAAAGTCCAAGGACAGTGCTCAGGCCCTGAGCTCAAGCCCAGGACTGGCAAAATAAGAAAAAAAAAGAATCGAGAAACGTTCAGTGCTTTCTCTTCTGTAAGTCCCATTTCTGTTCTATGTAAGACATGGTCGTGTGTGTGTGTGTGTGTGTGTGTGTGTGTGTGTGTGTGTGCACTCACACTGGGGCTTGAACCAAGGGACTGGGCACGGTGCCTAAACTTTTGCTCGATCCTGGTGCTCCACGACTTGAACCCCAGCTCCACTCCCAGCTTTTCGTGTTGGTAGTTTGTTGGAATGGGCAGTCTCATGGCCTTTCCTGCCCAGGCTGGCTCTGGGCCTCTCTCCTCAGATCTCAGCCTCCTGAGTAGCTAGGTTTCCGGGTGTGAGCCGCCAGCCGGACTGAATTCTCACTCTGGTCTTCATCCCCATCTCTCTCCGTGAACAAGTTTGCTACTATTTTCAAAACTGCATTAGAGTTTTTGACCCAAATGCAGGGATTATTTTTAATCCCTACTCAATTTTGTGTGGATTTATGCAAGGTATTTATTTGGCTTCTCAACAGAAACTTGTGGACTAATATCAGAGGGAATTTTGAGCTCAAGATTAAATGACTGAATATGGATTTGTGTAGCAATAGAATCTCGTATTTCCAGTAGCCTGGCAGAGAGCTCTGTGTAAGGACATTTTCTGCTGAATATTTTTTATTAATGATTGAGATCCTAGGACAGATTACAAGCCCGTCAAATTTGCAACTGATAGGAATTTGAGAGGAATAATCAATATACTGAATAAAATCTCAAGATGCCCCAAAAACAGCAATAGAGTGGAGAAATAGCCTAACATTTGTATTAAAGGTTAGTCTCTGAGTTATTAATTATCCTATCATAATCATCCTGACACATTTTGTTGTAGGCTATTGCCTAATTATTATGTCTAGATAAGAGCATTTCCAAAGAAATATTCTTTAAATAAAGTCTGTAACCTTCACACATACACACAAAAGGAACTGGAATATAAAATCATTTTTAATTTTTTTAATGCTTTGTAAATAAGAATTCCATTTTCCTCTAAAATGTGCACTCCACCTGAAGACAGAGCCCACCACACAGGGTTACATTGTCATGAATAGGTTTTACCTAATAAGCTCTCCCAGGAGACAGGAAGTACTAGGCTAGCTTAGTTTCTGCAGGAAGAGGAATAGCCTGGGATAGCCTGGACTCCAAGACCCCTTCCTCGCTCCACGTAACCGGTCATGTTCTGAACAAAGCACGTGTCCTGAGGCGGTGACACAGTTGTGGTTACTCCGGAGCCTTCTAGAGCCATCTGGTGATGGCATGTGTCCACTCCTTCACTCTGGCCACGTGCTCAGCCTCTGTTCTCGGGACACAGTAGATCGATAGTGATTCTCCAGGCCTCTGGGGTCAGCTGTCAGCTGGAAATGGAGTGAGCCGATTAAAACGACTCCCTTATCCTCTTACCCACAGCTTTCGACCTGGGGAGCGGAGGATTTGTGGGCCTTCCCTTAGGAAGGTGCACGACACCCCAAGATGAATTTTTATCTAGGCCATTTGCGAAAACTTTGTACACAGTGATCCGACCTGCAAGGGCTTTGATATTTGGCTGCTAAGTATTGGGGGGCAGGGAATGTGTGTGCATTATGTATAAAATGTAAATTCTCTTTTCTTGTTGGCAAATTCGTTGCACCCAACAGGTATGGCAGTTTAGATTTACATTGAGCAGGGCAAAATTTCCAAATAAAAGTCTCTCTCTCTCTCTCCCTCTCTCCCTCTCCCCCCTCTCTCTCTTTCTCTCTCTCTCTCTTTCTCTCTCTTTACACACACGAAATTACTTTGCTTAGAGCATTTAGCACTCCCTGAAATGAAGCACCGTCTTGGTTATCTTGCTCAAAATACCCGTGGCGGCCTTGAGAGGGGCGGCATTTTCTTGGTTTCCTCTTCACCTCCTCACTCCCGGAGGACATGCCTCAACGCCTCTCCACGCCATTAATGAAAGAGAGGGCTTAGAAAATTGCCTCTGAACTCCCCTGAATGAGTTAGGTAGACGTTTGTGAGCTGTAAAGGGAAAGAAGAAAATTCCGCTCCAGTCGGTGACAGGATTCTTTTCACTCTGATGATGGGTTTCAACAGGGGATACCACCCCATTTCCAAAACGCAGGTCTGCATTCTGCCCCGCCTCCGTTAAGTCCAATCCAGAGTTGTCAGACTTTTCCCCGCAAGTGTCGAGATGACAAATATGGTCGTTCGGTGCAGTGGACGGGTCTCGGTGGTGAATGCTGAAGTCTGCTGCTGTAAACCAAAAGCAGCCACACCCGCCAGGTCAAGGAGCAAACGGGCTCTGTTCCAGCACCATTGCGTTTATCCGAGAGTCTAGCGGGCTGGATTGGGCCCCGGGCTGGCCATCCCCGCCTGATCAAGCCAAGATATCTGAGACTTCTCCAGAGACTCCAAGCCATGGCAGATTCGGTTCCTTTTCCTGAAACGCCTTTCCCAGCTCCATGGCCCGGCCTCCGTGTCCAGGCAGGCCCGTCAAGACCCACCTCAGAAGCCGTCCCCTCACGAAAGCCCCGCCGAGGTGAGGTGGCCTCCGAGCTCCCACTGTTCCTGCCCGTGCTTCTTGTCACACCATCCGTCGTCCGGCACGTCTGATTAGACTGCAATATCAGTCGGGCTGGCACCCATCTACTATCGCATTCTTCACGGAGCAAAACAAAAAGGCATCATGCGAATCTCACTGAACTGCACCAGGCACAAGATGGCTGCTCTTGATTGTTTTAAAGGATGTCTAGGGACCGGGAGTTTGGCCTAGTGGTAGAGTGCTTGCCTAGCATGCATGAAGACCCGGGTTCGATTCCTCGGTACCACATACATAGAAAAAAGCCGGAAGTGGTGCTGAGGCTCAAGTGGTAGAGCTCTAGCCTTGAGAAAGTCCAAGGACAGTGCTCAGGCCCTGAGCTCAAGCCCAGGATGTCTAATCATTCGTGAGGCTCTCCACGGCGGTGGAGAACTTCTGACCTCCCATGTGAGGTTTTAGATCTTTCTCATAGCAATAATGGGGGGGAAACACCACCTTAACTTATCCCGGGTCCCCATTGATTACCATGCGAGCAAATACGTGACCCAATCACAGCACGTTGCCAGGGCCACTTCTCTCCCTTTTATTAGGCAGTCAGTAAGATGGGCTCCGCCGTGGCTTCGAGCGCCTCGAGTCTGAAGGACCCGCGCACAGACCCTGTTCCCCGGAAGGAACCGGGGGTTCTCGGTCACCCTGAAGATGCCCCGAGGCTCGTTAGACCAGAGAGAGGCAGAAATGACTGAGCGAGAAGTCGGACCCAGCACCAGATCTGCAGCTGGGAAGGGGGAGCAGACAAGAAGCAGATGAGTGCGCAGGCCTGGGCTGGAGGACACCCCAAACTGGGACTGGGCAACCCAGCCCGGGAGCTACTAGCTCTAAACCTACAAATGGGGCCTGTATCCCCTGCCTGGGTGGAGCCCCACCACCACCCAGGAAACAAAGGGACCCATTGCCGATCCTGAGCCAGGGCAGAACTTAAAGAGTGGAGGGGAAAGATACTACGTTCTTGGAGAGGAAAGGCTAATACTAAAAATAATAATAATAGCAATTCTCTTGGGTCATCTTCCATTTTCCACTGCAGTAACAGCATTCCACGGGCTGGGTAATTTATAAAGCAAGTAATTTGCTTGGATGACAGTCTGGAAGCTGTTGCCGGGGTCCGGTGAGGAGCGGCACGCCTGTCTTATTTTGTCCATTGGAACTGTCTGCACTGGACTTCATGACGTGGCAGAAGGCAGGAGAGAAACTAGCTTCCATTTCACACAGAGGTTGGGGCAGTGAGTAGCCCAGGCCTGTGATTATGGCATTAGCCCACTCACGATGGCAGAAGGGCCGTGGGCGGCCTCTCACTGGATTCCACCTCCAAAGCATTGCGTGGGGTTAATGCTTCCCACGCCTGCACTTCAGGGGTCCAGTCCAACCACAGCATCCTTACCTTCAAAACACAGTATCACCCCCATGGAAATAAGAGAGCCGTTCTCTCCAGACTAGATCCTGAGTTGTAATTCTGGAGAGGAAAGTATCATGAAATCACGCGTCAAATCACTGCTCTGTGGTTACCAGTGTCAGAGTCGAAGGTCCCGCGAGCAAAACAGCACATGCGAAGGCAGGCTGTGAATGTCTGCGGACATGCATACACGTGTGTTCAGTGTTTAAGAGTAGCATTGTGATTTCACAAGAGAAGGGTCACCGGATACCCTGGGCTTTCTAGGCGATCAATTACCAAAAGACAAAAAGAAAAGAAAAGAAAAAAAGGCGTAACTCTGACATCATACAGCACCACTCCCGGCTTTTCTGTGTAGGTGGTACCAAAGAATCGAACCTGGGGCTTGGTGCCTGCTAGACAAGCACTCTACCACTAGGCCGCGCTCCTGGCCCCAGATAACTTTTTAATTAAAAATAAATAAAACATATGACATCACTAAAAATCCCTGCCTTGCTACTAGGCACTAGGTACTTTATAAACGCTTTTTAATAAGGACTTTTGGCTCTACGATTGAATTCTGAACTGTCAGAAGTTCCCACATTTTAAGGCCTCTGGTGACCAGGGCCTTAAAAGATAGTAAAATGATGTCTGTTCTGTTTTGTTTTTTCATGATTCTGTTCTCCCTTTCAAGAAGTTCTTATCTGTAACTCTCTCACCCCCCTCCCCATAAACACTTGCAGTGGCTCTGTGGTATTCTCTCTCTACGTTTTATAATTCTAAGGTGTTTTGTGACCAAAAAAGGGACAGAAAGAGCACATCCAGGACCCCCCCCCAGTCAGATTTTGATCACATGACTCAGTACAAGGGGAAGGGCGATTGATCAGGACAGAGCAGCCACGTGAGAACACGTTTTGTATCTTTGCAGCTCTTCCTGGCACCACGGAATCAAACTGGGAAGAGGGCATACAGGATGTGTGACGCGCCACTATTGGAGTCAACACAGCTGTTTCCAAATTGGCTGTCACATATTTCAGTCCCCGCTGTGTCCTTTTTTTTCCCCCCTTCCTTTTATATTTTCTCTACATGAGGGGGAGGAATCCATATTAGTCCCAATGTAGCTTTCTTCAAGTGCTTCTGCGTTTGAAGGCATTCTTTAAACACGCTGTTTTTGAGGTGATTCCTTTTGTGTATGTTTAATATTCAAATCGAGATCACAATAGTCTCCCCTCGGTGGCAGGCGGGAACATTTCAGGGAGAAATGGCACAGAATCTGCCCACGGGACATAGGAAAATGTAAGTCAGTGCGACTCGCCCGGGAATTCCTGTACCTGTCATTTCAAATCGGCCGCGACTGGTTGAACGTTTCTAGATCTGCGATAAACAAAAGGAGGGGATGAAATGGAGGAGGGCTGATAAATACACACGGCTCTGTCGGGGAACCTTGAAATAACCTCAGAGAAGCAATCACCTCCCCTGGCTTTCGATCGGGGGTCCCCAGGCACCGTTCACAGACATGAGGCCCACGAGGTTCCCTCTCTGCGTGGGCAGAGCCAGCTCCGGGCCCAGTCGCCTCGCAGCAGAGGCCCATGAGGCCGTCTGGACACACGAGTTCTCACTGATGCGAATTCACACAACTTAGGATTTGGAGACTCCTGTGAGAGGAACAGGCTGAAAACGCCAAGTCCGCCCACCGTGCCACCTGGCTGGGGCCCAGTGCATATCAAGCCTGGAATTAACCAGTGGAGGTGGTGGCACTGCAGGTACCCAGTGACCAGCCCTACATGGCACCATGTCTAATGCAAGTCTGCCTTGACATCCCACATGGCGCCACGCTGAGGAGATGACTGGGCTTCCCTGCTTCCACCCTGGCTCTGGACACTCTCGAAACCGGTTGTCTTTACCTTTCCAGCACGTCTGCTGCTGTCTGCCACGTTAGTTCCACCTCACGTATAGTCACGTAACAATCACGTTGGTGACGATTTCTTTCCGTGCCAGGTGCTGGCCTGTTCCGCTGCATGGCGTTGCTCCATGACCTGCATTCCCTGTGCGGTCGGTTCCCTCTCTTCTGACGCTCCTCCATGCAGGATTCGATGATTCTTCAGTTCCACAACACCTTTATTTAAGGATGGCTTCCCACTCATCTGTCGGTCTCCTAAAATTCCTGTTGGATCTGTGTTGGATCCGTCCCATTTATTCTGCATGCTTATCATTATTCATTGGCGGTTTTCGTCTCCTTTTTTACCCTTTATTCCGGGTGGGTTTTTTCTCAGATCTTGTTCTCTTATTCTCTTTTGAGATTTGCCAGCTGAGGTTTTCATTTTATTGCCTACATTTTCAAGATTCGAGGTTCTTTTCTTTAAACTGGCCAGAGTTATGTTCTTTCATTATATTTTATAGTTAATTTCATGATATCTTTAATCATTTTAAGTGTAGTTTTTAGAGTTGTTTTCATATTGTGCTATTTCCTATATTTATGATACTAGTTCTTTCCTTTATGTGTATATGTATTTACATTTTTCTGCCTCACCCTCAGAGTGGTTGTTCTTTTTATGTTATTTATACTTCAGAAATACCTTTTATGGAAACATTATAATAGAAAGAGAAGGGTGGTTGTTTCTGTGGTCCTTTGGGTAAGTCAAACAAAAGCATGTGAACTCTTTTGTCAGGATGTTTTTTTAAGTAGCATCTAGTGGAAATTATTATTCTAGTTGTGAGATTTTCCTTTGTGTCTTACTCCTGGGGTTGCTGTCTCTTTCTTTTTTTTTTCTTTTTGGCTTGAACTCTGGGCCTGGGCACTGTCCCTGAGCTCTTCAACTCAAAGCTAGCGCTCTACCGCTCAAGCCACAGCGCCACGTCCTTGCTGTCTCTTTACCATGTGTTTCAAAACGAACTCTAATGTATGTGCGTGGCGAATCTTCAGACTTCACATCATGGTTTCAGTGTTCAATTTCTCTTAAAAACAAACCCAGGAAATCCGTGTTCCGACACGGCTGGCTCTGGGGTTTCTCCTCTCACTGGTCTCCGCACACAGCTCATACCTTTACATTACAGGCACTTTCATTTGCAGGCAGGGCCAGTGACGCCGAGAGCTGCTGCATGTCTGAAGACACAACAGACACTCTTCCCACAGGCAAGGTCGGATGGTGGGGCGCTCCGAGGACGCCACACGAATCTTGGAGAGCGAGCTGAGGCTCCGTGGAGGAAATCCAGAGGAGAGCAGCTGCGGCAAGCACGGACGCTGCGGGTCCAGTCTGGTTTAGACAGCAAGAAAAGAGGCTTTCCCGCTGTCGTTGATTTGGTGCACACGGCCCTCTTGGAAGCCTGGTGGTCTCCTTGGAAGCAGAGCCTCTAGGACCCCACAGCTCTTGCTTCCACCACGTGCTGGAGTGATGGGAATGGACTTTTCGCGGCAGCACAGCCCCTCCGTGGCAGTGGTGCATGAACTCAGTAGCATCGCCGCGGAGCGGGCGCGCTGGAAACTTAGGGACCAGCTTTCTCACCCGCTAGTTAGGTGAACTAGTTATGAGTTTGGCCTATTCTAACATGGCCCGTTCTATAGTGTTGCAGCTTCCTCCAAGCAAGCCAGGTTCCCAAACACTCAAACGCTTCCAAAGCTTGGAACTCACACGCGGTCGCCAGCGTTCTTACTCAAGGTCTCGGCTCCCTCCTTCCTGGAGGAAGGAGGAGGGGCTCCCTTTGGGAGTCACCCCCTTCTGAGAAGGTGGATGAAGAAGTGTCAAGAGATCTCCATCAGAACCACATCCAACCAGGAAACAAAATTTTTTAAAGGAGCCCATTTTGACAACAGTAAGAATTGCCTTCCGCTTCTGCCTGTGTTCCTACGGGTGTCTAGAAACGCGATTATTCTCATATCCCCAAACATGAATGAAACAGCCGTTAAAGGAATTATAACAATTCAACTGAATTCATGAGTAGCGTTCAAGTGATGTCTGTGAGCCAGTAAGGCTTTCTGGAAGATTTAAAAAAAAACAAAACTGGCTAACACTAACCAAGTCCCTTCAAGGCAGATGCACCCCGGCCGCTGGCCCCCCAATGGCGAGGCCTTCTTCAGGGGCAGCTGTGAAGACCTGACTTTGAGTTCTTGAAAAGCACTGGAAGAAGGCCGGGACTGCACGTCCAGTCCACGGGGGACCAGCCAGCACACCGCCAAAGCAAAAGGGTCCAGCCAGCCTCCCAAATCATCTCCCCTGCAGCACTGCCAGGCACCCACGGGTCCTCAGTAGCCCTTACGGGAGTAAACCTGCACCACCCCACCAAAATAACCCGCTAAGAGAGCTCCTCGGAGAAGCAAGTTTGAAAGCGCTGTTCCTCCGCTTCCTGTCGTCATTGATCAGGAGACACATTTGTTATACTCACTTGAGATGACGTCCCCGGACCTCCCTGCCAATACAGGCCCTCCGATCTTCAGCAGGCGCCACCAGGGACAGACACAGCCTGATGGTCTCCTCTCGCCTGTGTGGGGCGCCTGGCGAAGGCATATGGGAAGGGGCTGGAGACACCTGTGTAGATATTGCAGGCGGTGGTCTATTTAATGCCTGGACCCTTCCTTCTCCTCTTGAGGACCCTGAAGTCATTTCCTAATCCTTCCCCATGGCAGCAAAGGTGTGTCAGAAAACAACAGTGGAGAAAGTCACACAAGGGTTAGACAAGGGGCTCCCACAAGTGTCTTCATTCTCCAAGTTTCCTTGAACATGGGGGTTCAGCGACTGGAAAGAGTCACTGATGATAGGAAAGCAGATGAAACATTGTGGGACACGTCAGTTTCTTTTTTTCAATATTTACTCATTCATTCATTCACTCATACAGCCACTGAGGTTTGAGCGCGGGTCTCATGCATCTGCTCTGCCCACAACTGCAGCCAGCAGCCCCCCCATACACCACCAGGCCTTTTGGCTTTCCTTTGCTTCTCAGATAAGGCCTTAGGCTTCTGCCCAGAGGGCCTCAGACTTGTGAACCACCCCCTCCTGCGTAGATGCCACTGCCAACCACTTCACCGTCCTCTCTAACCCAGTACCACAGGACAGAAGGAAGGAAGGAAGGAAGGAAGGAAGGAAGGAAGGAAGGAAGGAAGGAAGGAAGGAAGGAAGGAGAAGGGAAGGGAAAGGAAGGGAGAAAAGGAAGAACGGAGGGAGTGAGGGAAGGAGGGAGGGAGGGAGGGCGGGCAGGCTGGTTGTTTTACCCACATGACTTCAGCATCTGACAGAGCCCTAAACAGACACAGCCCCAGGCGGCTGCTCCTGGAGAAAAATGACCCAAGGTGCACAGCCCTGGCTTCCGCCCTTGGCCCCTGCCTCCCCTCGGGAAGGATGAGGCGCACGCCCCTCTGGGGGAAGTGGAGCTGCTGTGGTGTCTCACGTGCAGGGTTTTTATCACGGGTGGGATGGGCTGTGAGACTTCAGACAGACACGGCCCCAGGCTCAGCCACAGCCTCTGCTCCCCGAAGGGCCGGGGTCACGCCTGCAGACTTGGGGGGCCAGGGGTGTCTTTTGTCACATGAAGCTGTTGAAGGGCGTTCCATAAACAGTGGACACGGCAACGACTTAGCACCCGGGAGAACAGGGTGGAAATTCAGCTCGCACGGCCTCCAACTTCCCATCCTGACGTTTACTGAGCTTTCAGGAAGATGGTCACCCCGCAGGCTCAGCCTCGGCCTGGCCTGGAGACCCCTCGTCCTCATCCTCGTTCTGGGGAGAGGGAGGCCTCGCTCTCCCACCTCGCGGGTACAGCTGCGCCGCCTGTCTGCGTCCATCCAGTTCTGAAAGACGAAGGTTGCCATGGCAACAGCAGCAGCTTTTTATTACAGAGCCAGGGAAGTGAAGCTGACAGCTGGGGAGACCGAGGTGTGCTTTACACTAGAGGGGATGAGAGGGGGAGGGGGAGGAGGGAGGGAGGGAGGAGAAGGAAAGAAAGTTGATTAACTGAGCCCTGCAGGACTCTATCCATTCGAACAAGCTATACGGGTTTGAGGCTGAAACACACCTAAGATCTATGTTCTTAACACAAAGCTGCATCCCGGCAGCCTGCCACCAGAGATGGTTCCGCTATAGAATGTGTACTTGTAGCAACTTCTGGAAATAATCATTTGATTTATGAACATTGGGGTAGAAGAAATGCCCTCTTTGGTAAAATTGGATGGTGTTCAGATCCCATTTTTCAAACAAGAAAGTGCAATTGGTAGGGGTGAGTGACTTTACCTTAGTAAAATCCATTCATGGAAGTAGATAACTGCATGTTTTGCTTCCAAAGAACTTGAACTCAAGTGAAACTTTCTGCGTATCTAAAAGAGAAAGACAAAGGGGGGAAAAAAACCTTAATTAAATTAAGCTGTGATTTGGGGCACAGATGTTCAGTGAATTACTAATAAATGGAAGAACCACGGTGGCAGGAAGAGGCTGGAGGGATAAGTGGGACAGTGCGAATATTTTCCAGGAGGTGGCTTTGTCACCAGACAAAACCCTTCTCCATCATCTGTGTTAGGCAGCTGTTTATTTATAGTCAGAGCTGAGCTTCTTTCTACTGTGTTAATGAAAATCCCCCAGACTGGGGATTGTGGGGAACGGACAGCTCATTGTCTGAGAAAGGTCTTTTGACTCCACC
Source organism: Megascapheus bottae (assembly GCF_031878675.1). NCBI lineage: Eukaryota > Metazoa > Chordata > Mammalia > Rodentia > Geomyidae > Megascapheus > Megascapheus bottae. The sequence continues at coordinate 1,963,872 of NC_143540.1, forward strand.
ACAGGTAACTAGTGCTCCTTTCCACTGCTCATCACTGTCCGTAACCACGGGATCTGTGGAGCACTGTAGACTCCAAGCCAAGAAAGTGCCGAGTGCCGCGTCTGTATCTCTGTGCGGCACACAGCGCGCTGTGCCTGGATGGTCACTGGAAAAGACGATGCCATTGGTTTCACTGCGGTTTTTTTAATTATTGTCGCTATTAGCAATCCCATAACATTCCATTCGATGCCGTTCACAGATGCATTTTCTTTCTCATACAGCAAGAGAAGATGTGTGGTCTCTCTGTCTGTCTTAGTGTCCTCTTCCCACAAGACAGCTAGAAACTCAACTCCATTCAATTTGCAAGACAACATGAATCTTTCGATTTTAGTTCATTTTTTTTAATCATCTGCATCCTTCTGTCTCCTATTATTCCAGTAGGCCACGGTTCTGCAGCCCTCGATAAGATAAAAATGAATCCAAGGTTTGATCCATCTGAGCACGCTGCTCATTTCACAGCAAAAGGTTCTTCCAGTGTTCCGAGCCTTTGCGGGGAAATTCCTAAGCCCATCTGTGTCCTTCCAGCGTAGGTATTATTGCTTTCTTCTGGGAGAAAAAGAAAAGGTGAAACAGGCCATCACTGCAACCGTGTTCATATAAACAGCAATAACTATAGCTTTAAGGGCTAACGTCGAGGGGTTGCCTTCTGTATTCTAAGCGTCACTGGAAAACTGCAAACCTGTTCACATTCAGTCCCCTTCTCTAAGAAATAACCATCAGCACTTTCTAGGTGAAGGCACCAACGTGTGGATTAGAAACCACTACAAAAACGAGACGAGGAATTACCCCCCCCCTTCAAGGAATGAGTGACCAGCTGCCAAATGCGCTGACCGAGTTAATGTGGGTGTAGCTGGCAAGAGTTATGAGATGTCGCAAGAACGCCTAGGCCATATGGCTCCTCCTTTGAGAAATCCAGGGAGAGGGGCAGTAGCCCTCTCCCTGTGGAAATGGGTATTTTAGCTGAGGGAATGTTTATTTCTGTTTAGAACTAGGAGTCCTCAAATCCGCTTCCGAGGAGGGGCTTGGCCCTTGTTTCTTGGTGGATGAAGCTTTCGTTGAGTTCTTTCTCTGTAAAAACCACTCAGGCTGCAAGATCCGAGTGTCTTCCCCTTCTCTCGTGTGAATTACCCACAACGTGTGAATCTTGAGACCTGAAACGAATACTCACCCAGGGACATGATCTTAACCCACTGCCTCTGCTTAATCTCTAATCGGAGAATACTTTCTCCAGGAGATCCTTAAAAAGAGTAAAGGAGATGTAAATATTGATTTGTCAATTCATAGTTAGGTCATCTATAAAATGTTCAGTGTTACATGAGCTAATGCTTACAAAATGGTTGGCATAGCATCTGACACAGAAAGCGCTGCACAGGAATGATACGTAAGCCGGAACGGGATCCATCTGGCCATTTTCTCTACTTCCAGCTCCGGGAATTGACATTTGATCTTACTTGTGCCTGTTTATGGTTATATCTCAGTTTTAACTGGATCTCCATCTTTAGTGGCTATTAGCCTACTTTTCTATATCTTTCTATATCTATTATGACTAAAAATATCAGCTACCACAACACTGTTGGGAGCTAAGATTTCATTAATGAGGACTAAAGGAACTGCAAAGTTGGAGAAAGGGCAGAAATTCCCATTAGGCCATGAGCATTCTCCTCTCTCTTTCTCTAGCTCTATTAAATGAATAGACTCATTGTCGCAGGATTCAGATTCCTGTTTTCTGCTTCGGAGAAAAGGAATGAGTGTTCACAGATGAGTATTACTTCCATGTATGTTTAAGGCTATTGCTTTCAATATTAGGGGTGAGAAAACATTTCTCCGAGCCCGCAGACTAACTTGACTCTTCACAAGACCTTTCCCAAGCTAAATGACAAAGTCATTTTAAGACCTCCTTCAAAGAAAACCACGCAGCCTCTTCTGACTCCTCTTCCCTCTCCGCCGACGGTAAACTCGGAGTTCTCTTTTGCCATCTTCGGGTTGGATCGGAGTGGGCCCGAGCCACTTAGAGCCACTCTGCTGGAATTCGTAACTGCTCCAGATGTCATCTTCAATCTCACCCCAGCCTGAACCCCGGGCTCCTTCAGGGGCCTCCAGTGTTGGGATTGGGGTGAACACAGGAAATCTACCCACATCCCTGTCTTGGGGGGAGGGGTGGCGATCAGGACAAAGCTAGGAAATGGTGGCCTATGGCTCTAAGGCTGCTTCCCTTTGACTTTCATGGACTCCCTCAGTCTTCCTGTCCACAGAGAGAAATCCACCTGAGAACTCGGGGCCACCGTCTTCCAGGGCGATGGCAGCTCCCCACGTGCTCCCCCCTCTCCCTCCTCCCGCCAACCCCTGATGGATCTGCCTCCCGCCTCTCGAGGCCTGGACTTCAGCCCCACACTCGCCTGGCATCGCATGGCAGGCTTGCCTCTGTCCAGAGCTGCCCTCTGAGTAGGAAAGCAGAGGAGTGGGTGTGGAACTCTCGTGGTTAAGAGTGTTCTCCTCACCTCCCGGGGAGCCTGGAACAATCACTACGCTTTGCAGCCGCTCTCCTGACAGAGCTGCATTCGCCCTTGGCAGAACAGAAGCCAGGATAATGGGCAGGCAGATGCCAGGGTGAATTCCAATGCGTATACCACCGCTGGCCCCGTAAAATCAATTCCTTTCCATAATTAAGTAACTTCTCTGAGAAGGGCAGGATAGTGTAGATATTAAAAGATAAATAATTGATAAGGATCCACTTATTTCTTAAAAAAAAATTCCCCTTCCCTCCCTCCTTCCTTCCCCTCCCTCTCTGCCTTACTCCTTCCCCCCTTCCTCTCTCTTCCCTTCGTTTGCCCTAAAGAATTTTAAACCCAAGCCATCCTTGCCGGGCGTTTCGCCTTTCCTCTTGGTTTCCTGCCTGTGACGGCCGCAGGGGAGCCGCCTCGACCCTTCCCGCTTCGCTCTGCCTCTTGGTGCGTGTCCTGCAGAGCACGGCCACTGTGGCTGGAGAGAAAGCTGGCCACCCAGAGGTGTTCAGCCATGACACCTCCTCTGGAGCTAAACACACGCACACAAAGCTGCCCAGGACTCCGGCAGAGAGGACCAGCCACCTCCAACTGGCTCCGTGACACCATCCGGGTGGAGGGGACCCCAGGACTGCCCCGGCACGGCCTGCCCCTGGGGGAGCTGGAGGCCCCTCAGTGTGGAAAGGGCACCTTGGGTTCGGCTTCCCTCTCTGTTCAGGATTGAAGAAGACATCAGCCTACCGGACCCAGAAAATGGAATCCTCAGGCCAGAAGACTCCCTGGTCTGCTGGGCTGGGGGAGCCTGCCAGCCCACCAGCCTCCTGCCGCAAACCCCAGGGAAGGACGACGGGAGGCCAGGAGAGGAGTGAGACCCTGGAGCTGCCAAGCTCCGTGCAGACTGGCCGTCCAGGAAGGAAAGCGGCACCCTCGTCCTCACCCTCCCCGCTGGGGCCCTGAACGTTCCAGGGGAAGAATCCTGGCCTTGAACACTTGGGTTTGAAGTTGGGCCAGACTAAAGATTTCTTCTTCTTTTTTTTAATCACTGCAAGAGGCTGAAAAGTGGAATTTGACCAAGGCATCATTAATGGGAGTACTTACCCAGCGTGCAGGGGGATTTGACGTGGCTCAGCTGGAGGCCGTAACTGGGGGAAAAATAATAAACCATTTCATATTTATGTCCCAACTAATCAAGGACTCTTCAGCGAGCTGGAAGAGTTCGAATTTTCTTGCTGTTGTTAGGGATTAAAGACTTGGCAGAGAAACATGGAAGCTTCTGGCTAGAGCTCGTTTGGTTTTTGTGGGGCTTTTTCCCTTGGATGATTGAACTCTTCATGGACATTGTGCAAGAGATGCGCTATGTGCACATGACGGGGTCGTGTTTAGAAGTTCTCAAAGGGCATGGAGAGAGCTAGGGACGGGAAGGAGGGGACCAGGAAAGCAGGAGAGGGGTGGGGGCCGGTCGCGGCCTGGGCCTGAGCTCCTGAAGGCCTCTGGGGCTTAACCCCTTTGATTATCTGGGCTCCAGACCTGAAGGAAGTTACACCACACAGACGGCTGGCGGAGTGGAGAGGAGATGGAGGCATGTGGGAGAGGAGGGGGGGTGGACGGGGGGAGGGGGAGGGAGGAGGGGGGCGTGTCAATGGCTGCATGTTCTCCTGACCTGGATCTCCTGATTTCACCCTCAGTGACCCTCTTCCTCCTCCTCCTCTTCCTCTCACCCCCACCCCTCTTTTCCCTCATTATTAGTGTTCATTAAGCGTGTACTTACTACCTACCACTCGCTGTGCTGCCCACATCTAGGCCAAGGGCCAGCGCTCAGGTACGTAAGAAGACTGGCAAAGTCTTAGTTCATCGGACGCTGTGTTTGAAATACTTCTTTTGTGACTAAAGCAAGCTGAGAGAGGGAGGAAGAGGAGGAGGAGGACTAGGAAAAGAGAGGAGGAAGCAGGGGAGGGGCAGGGAAGAAGAGGACAAGAGAGGGGACAGGAAAGTGATTGACAGGAGGGGAGGGGAGAGGGGTAGGAGAAGGGAGGGGAGAGGAAAGGGAGAGGGTGGGGGAAGCTGTCAATTGAAGAAGGAAGATTTGCTTAAATGATTGATTCTCTAGGTGCCATTTCAAGAGCTTTAAACACCAACTTATCAAATTTCCACCGCACCCTATGATAGGTAGGTGCTATTACCATTTTTTTAGACATAATAGTACAGAGATTTGAAGTAAAAACAACACAACGTGCATCCAGATCCCAATTCCACATTCTATGCGCAATGACCCTGCAGGCTGCAGGGCCTACATTATTGTTATTATTATGATTATTATTATTATTTCTCAGGAAGTTCGTATGGACAGAAACTCTGGTTTATGAAATGTTTATGAAACTTCAGTGCGACCCTGAAGAAATGGTCCTGATGAATGCTGCTTTCATTAGAGCAATTTAGGCTATCCCACCGTTCCTAAAACTCTCGAGTAAAAGATGCTCCACACACTTATTTCTGAGCGTGGATGCAATATACTGTCATCAAGCCAGTTTTTTTGCTGAGCAATCCGTTCCTAGCAGAACAAATCAATAAGCTGGACGTATTGCCCAGTTACGAGATGAATTTTTAAACACCCCTAGGTGTTCCTCTGGCCCTACCATTTTCAAAGATGCTGGCTTTATCCAACTCAAACGTCCATTGCCGTTCAAGAGAAGAATAAACCTACGGTAATAGATCCTCACCCTCAGTTTGCTCTACAAACAGCCCTGCTTCGGGGCACCCCAAAGAGCCCCATCTGCACGGGAGATTCTCTTCCTCTCCCTCCTCGTGTTTGCAGCCACGGATGGGTCCCACCAGGTCTGGCCCAGGACTGAGCCAATGCTGAGGTAGCTTCAACCATGGCCTGAAACCTCCGTTATCCTGGGAGATGGGCTGGCGCCGACATCAGCTTCCTCTGCCACTCCCCGGCCTCGTCTTGCCTATATCACGGCCTAATAAAAGGTTCCGGCCCCCGGGGTATACACCCTGAGCAGACTTGACCAGAGCGTTCTGCAGACGGCTTCGTGGAGCAGGAGGTGCTGAGCCTGTCCTTGCCGCTCAGTCCAACGTCGCAGCAAAGTATAGAGTGGGTAGAACAAAGCCACCACACCCCTGCTGGGCTAGAAGACAAGCCTGTCTTCCAAACGGCGGGCGACGGAATCACACCCGTCACCCTACCACCTCAGGAGGCTGAGATCGAAGACGGCGGTTCAAACCCAGCCTCGTCAGGAAACTGTGAGCTGCTCATCCCTAATTAAACACCCAAGAGCCAAAGATGGAGCTCTGGCCGAAGTGGTAGAGTGCTAGCCAAGCGAGAGCACGAGGCCCCGAGTTCAGATCTCAGGACACACACGAACAGGCGCGCGTGCGAGGAGAAAAGCTCTCCATCGGGGGAGTCACCCAGATGAGGTCAGGAGAGAGACAGGGAGACTGTGCCACGTGACACCGCCTCACACATACATAAAGAACCATGTTCCTGGATAGCACCTCAGACTTACCGTTTCATAGCCACTTTCTGATAAGAACTCTTTCACTTGGCTAGAGTGAGTCGATGTAGACACTGTATGGTAAAGCCATGGGTTAGGGACAAAAATGGTGGCCCAGGAACAGACAGATGGGGAGAAGGAGGAGAGATGGAGGGGAGGACAGGGAGGTGGAGATGAAGATGAGGAGGGGAGGATGCGGGGATGAGATGGAGGGAGGGGTGGAGGTGGAGGAGAAGATGCGGAGCTGCGTATTCAGAGGTGTGGAACCTCCGTGACTTGTAAACCAGCATTTCAGAGCAGTGGCCTTTGACAATGACGCAGACCGTTTCCCCTCTTCTCACCTTGTTTTTCCTTTAATAAAATGAAGGCTGAGGCAGCTGGATGTCAAGGCCGAGGCATCCAGCCTTGGACGGGAGATTTCCCAGGGCCACAGGGTATTAAACACCTCCCCCCTCACCACACACCTCAGGACTGACTGGCAGGCGCAAAGCAAAGAACCCAAAGGTGGCTTTGCTTTATTCCCCCGCTTTTTATCTGCAAAGCATAACACTTTACAGAAAGAGAAACACTTCAAAGGCAGTCCCTTTCTTGCATAGGGTCAGGGTTCGATTCAAGATCCACATTCCTCTTCCTCATCCAATTACAGCATCAAAGCAGGGGTGTTTGTCCTACTTTAGGGGTTTGAAGATATCCAGGGGAAAACGGAGAACGTTAGAAACATCCTTCCCGAGCCACACATCTTCCTGCAGGAGAAGTGGAATTTGCCCCCTCCTCCCCTCCCCCAGGCTTGAGCTCCACGAGTCTCTGGTTACAAAGAGAGTTAGCAGGCTCTAATCATTTAAGAGATTTAGGTACATCTCTGTAAAATTCTCTCCAATCTTGCTCCCTGTGTCCAGAGCGTTGGGGCTTTCCAGAATCCACTCCCAAATTGGATTTTTTTAAATTATCTTCTTTAAGAAGTTGATCAAAGGAGATGCCACTTAATAAAGCAGTTTACAAATACAACATATTTTTTATCAGCATTATTCCTTTCAACATTCTCACCCTCTGCTACCCTTACTGTTCTTAGTTCTGTAGGATAAAAATTGGATTCTTGAATGCATTCTCCCCTTTTCCAGTACCCGCTTCCTGGCATTTTACTTCACTGAACTCTGATTTTATCTTTTCCAAGAATTATGCTCTCCGATTGATTCTCCCTCGAGTCTGCCATATTTCGGTTAATCCATGTGTATCCACCGGTGTGTCACCCAACGTGTTTACTTATGAGTTTAGAAACTACATCTAGCTTCCCCATGTAAGGAAACATGCATCCTTGGTCTCTCTGTGCCTGACTTACTTTATGTCACATGACTTTTTCCATTTCCTTACAACCAGCGCATCCCTCTGAGCAAAGGAATAAGATTCCATGGTGTATCTACCTCTACCACATTTTCTTGATCCGTTCCTCCATGGAGGGCCATCTCAACTGATCCCAGACCTCGGCTGTGTTGGTGGCTTTACAGTGTCCTGGCTGTAACCTTGGGTAAATGCCAGTGTCACTCCCAGATTCTTGATGTTTTCCTGAGTCCAGGTTTAAAATAGAACCTATGAGAACAAAACCAAAAACTAAACTCTATTCTGATTAGTTCCCTTAAACCTACCAGTTCTGATACTTCTGTCCATTTGAGTGCTACAAGATTTCCTAAAATAGAACCCACCCTGCCCTCAGACATGGCAGGATTTGCGTCTTTGCTTTAACATATATGTATGCATATATATATATATATATATATATATTGGGAAATGCAATATCCTTAAAAACTTGTAGGCAAACAGTATGCCTATCGGTGGATGGGTTTTTCTGTATGAAGGTAAATCTGAAGCCAGCCACCACACTGGAGTTTAAAGACCTTTCAGCCGCCGCCTTTTGCATCCATGGGAAAAAAAAAATCCGTGTTTCGTCTCTCCCCAGGGGTTAATATTGTGGTGTCTGGAAGGCTGCGAGGCTCGTGTTTCTGAAGGGTTTCACTGGGGAGAAGGAATGCTTTGTGGCTCGTGACAAGATCACGGCAGAATATTTTGTGTGCGCTGTGATTTGTGTCGCCCCAGTTGTGCACAGGCCGTAAAAGGGCACTTTTTATCAGGAACATTTGTGAATACATAGCATCACCAAAGACATATGGCCACTAAATAATTCACCGTTATCTATCTTCTCAGATCCCTTGTACACCCACCACGGTTTTAGTGCCTAGTTTGCTCAGAAACAGTATTCTTTACGACCTTTCCAATATAAAGATGTTTACTGACTGGCAGGGATGTGTGGATACGGGGGGGGGGGGTCACCCGGGGGGGGAGGACAAGTGTTCTGCTTTCACCTCCTCCCCCGTTCCTTCCCCCACCCCATCGCCTCCTCCACTCTGCATCCAGCCCCGCTCGGTAGGAAGGAGGACGGACGTCTCGGCTGACCTGCTGTCTCTCCTCTTTGCAGTTCCATATCCATGTACAGCCCCAAGCAGAACCCGAACGCCTTCGACGCGGCCGCCTTCTTCCAGTGCGCGGGGAATTTCCTAGGAATCTTCACCGGCTCTTTCGCCATGGGCTCTGCCTACGCGGTTGTCACGGCGCTCATATCCTTTGCCTCATGCTGGGAAGCCGGGTGCCGTGGGGCCGTGGACTGCCTCTAATGACGAACGGCCTCTAGCAAACGGCGAGTGGATCCCAACCCGAAGCAGCAGCGGTGGATTCAGGTTGGGAGGGGGAGGTGCTGGCTGGTAGTAATGGCAGAAGTCAGGCTCTTGTCTAAGACCAATGTCACCATCATTTTTTTGCCAGTCCTGGGCTTGAGCTCAGGGCCTGAGCACTGTCCTTGAGCTTTCTCAAGGCTGGTGCTCTACCACTTGAGCCACAGCACCACGTCTGGCTTTCTCTGTGTATGTGGTACTGCGGAATCGAACCCGGGGCCTCGTGTAGACGAGGCAAGCCCTCTACCACTAGGCCGTGCCTCGGCCCTCTCCACTACAGCTGACCGCGTCTGCACAGCCACCTTGAGCTCTCCACGTGAAGACGGAGCTAGGAAGCCAGAGTGGAGGACACAGCTGCCCTGTCTCGTTTTACACCTGTGACGGCCCAGCAGGGATCACTGTGGTTTTAAAAGGCCTGGAGAGCCAGTGCACAACACACTCGTCTCCCGAAGCCCGGAGAGGCCCGGGGGCAGGGCCTGCCCCCCCCCTCCCCGCCGCCACGGGCGTGTGCTGGGTGACACACAGGACACCTGCTCGGTTCTGGGGCGGGTCCGGCAGGGCAGGTGTGAAAATCGGCCTTTTATCCTCAAACGGCCAGCCTGGGGCCGGCGATTCGGCTGGGTGGGGAGGCCGTCGTGCTTTCCCTTAACCGCGCTCCTCACCTGACCAAGTTCACCAAGCTGTGCGACTGCCCCATGCTGGAGACAGGCCTGTTCTTCCTCCTTTCCTGGAGCGCCTTCCTGTCTGCAGAGGCCGCAGGCCTAACAGGTCAGTACGGCCGCCCCACGGGAGCTGCACGTGTGAGTGTGCGTGTGTGCGTGTGTGTGTGTGTGTGTGTGTGTGTGTGTGTGTGCGTGCGCCCGCGTGCGTCTCCTTGGCCTGGAATGGAGAGAAATAGAGTCCATCTTAAACAGTGAGTGGGAATAGTTTATATAAAATCAGCCTCTCCTGGGCCCCCTGAGGAAGATATAATAATAATAATAATAATAATAATAATAACAATAACAACAAATGTAATACCATTGATATATATATCGATATGTAATACATGTACTTGCTATATAATATACTCATGTCATAACCATAATTAATACGTGTATAGTGAATATCAGGGCACACACCTCTCCTCACACACGAGGACTCGGAGTCTTTGCGCCTGCACCTTGGCACGGCTGGACGGCCGAGACCAGTTGTGTGGTTGTGTAGTTCAGTGCTGAAGACCAGGGGGTGTCCCCAGGTCCCCCAAGGTGGAGAGATCCCAGGAAGAAAAGGCCCTGGGGGCGGTCTGGACCCCACCCTTTGTTCGGAACCGCCACACTCGCTGTGTGCTGCTTTCTCCCCACGGAAGAATGACGGGGCTCTAAGCGTCGTTCTCCCCGGGGATCTGCCTGTCAGCATAGATAACAAACAGCCATGAAAATGGACGTGGCTGGGCGTGGTGGCCCACGCCTGTCATCCCAGCTACTCAGGGGGCTGAGATCTGAGGATCCCAGGAAAGTCCCTGAGAGTCTCATCTCCAAGGAACTACTCAGAAAAAAGAAAAAGCCAGAAGTGGCGCTGTGGTTCAAGTGGTAGAGTGCCAGCCTTACGCACAGAGAGGCGCAGCGCCCAGGCTCAAGATGGTCGTGCATGGAAGAGACACAGTGAGCCAAGTGCCAGGCCAGCCTTTCACAGACAACCCCGTTAACTTGCAGAAGGACTCAAAGCCAGTGGCGGTCGCCTCCCCTCAGCCAGCTGTGAGACCCTTCCCGGCAGCTCGGCCGTATGTGGCAGGAGGTGGACGGGACTCCAGGAGCCCGCCCAGGCCCCCGGCTCCTGGGCTGGCATTGGTCGCTTTTCCGTGGTTGCCATGCACAGTGTCTTAGATCACCGGAACTCCACGCTTCTGGACCCCGCGGTCCAAATCATTTCACACAGAGTCCGTTCGCGTAGGGGGGCACCACGCCGTGAAAGGGAAGATGTGTTCTTACAGGAAGGCAGCAATGCAGGGAAAGCTCTGACCTCCTCCCCTGCACATCCCGGCTCCATTCAAGACTCAGTCTGCGGTAGAATGATCTCCATAACGTGTACTGGATGAGAAAATTGAGTGAGTAAATTGTTGACCTTCCAGGAAGGTAGAGAAGTGTTCAGCTTGCTATGTTTTTTTAGTCTTCTAGTAAGGTTGAAATAGATACACACTTCTAGTAAGGTTGAAATAGATACGCACACACACACATACGCATGGTTGCCAGAGAGAGAAAAAATCATTTCTATGTGTGAAAAATAGACTTTCCAGATCTATTTGAACAAGCTCTTCTTCTACCAGTGCTCGAAAGGCTGCAGTATGTATGAAAATATATAACCTGCTGGTTTATCTTTACCTTGGCCTCTTACAACCCTCTTTACACCTGCTAGCAATTTTTTTGCATGTGTGCCAATTGTGAGGCTTCTAGCTTTTTGGTGATTCGTTGGAGGTAATAGTCTCACAGGCTTTCCTGAACAAGCTGCCTTTGAGCCACCATCCTCAGATCTCAGCCTCCTGAGTAGCTAGGATGCCAGACTCTAGCCACCGGCGCCCGGCTAACCTGATGTCTTAGTTGGGTTTGGGGCCAGGAGTTTGGCCTAGTGGTAGAGTGCTCGCCTAGCATGCATGAAGCCCTGGGTTTGATTCCTTGGTACCATATACAAAGAAAAAACTGGAAGTGGTGCTGAGGCTCAAGTGGTAGAGCTCTAGCCTTGAGAAAGTCCAAGGACTGGGCTCAGGCCCTGAGCTCAAGCCCAGGACTGGCAAAAAAAAAAAGAAAGAAAGAAATTAATTGGATTTTATGCAAACCAAGGAGCCATCATCCAGAGTAGGTGGCTACACACACACACACACACACACACACACCTTCACAGACATTCTCCTGAGCCCGAGTCCGGGATCCAGGCCATAGGCCTGATAGACATTCAATACAAACCAAACTCTAGGTATTACCATTTTTTAATTGCCAAAGACCAGAGCTTGCTGCGCCCAAATTACTCCGTGTTTGTGTACTATTTAATCCTTGCTTGTTTTCAAATCAGGCTTGCGACAATGCACAACATGGTCCCGCCTCTCGAGGGACTTCTGAGCGGAGGACAAACGCCCAGGCGCCTCGGTATGGAGCGTGTCTGCAAAATGAGGCAGCTGTTGGTTGCTGTCGTTTGGCAAATAAATATAGCCCTGAGCTTTCTTTCTGGAAGCCAGATTTAAGAGGGAGCATGAGCGGAGCAATACAGTATGACAGTAAAAGGAAGTCACACCTCCATAGAACACGAGCAAACTTGGGGGAGGGCGGTGTTAAATTGTTCAGAGTAACTATTACAGACACCCCTATAGAAGGAACCACGATGGGAAAGGAGGTGTTTTAATTGTTATGATTATCTGAAAATAATTCTAAGGAAGATAGCAATCCATTATTCATGGGGTCATTTCTCAGGTGCTACTTTCCCGGAGCCTGAGGGGATGGCATCAAATGCAGCCCCCTCCCCCCAACTCATCCCAGCACGGCCATCAAAGTCCTTTAGCTCTGATGCAGAGGCAAACTAAAGATACAAGGCTCACATCTAGGGGCTTCTTTCAAACGGCATTAATAAAAGATGGGGAGCAGGAGTGGAAGGAGCCCTCGGCTGGGGGCCTTGCCTACGTGCACACACTTACAGCACCTGTCCCCAGAGGTGAGGGGACGCCGGAGGGCAGGCCCCAGACATGGCCCTTCAGGAAGGGGGAAGAGGGGAGGGTCCTTTGTCCCTCCTGAGCCCGGGGGTTCCACTCCTACAAAGAAACCTACGTGGGATAAGGGAAAGCACAACCCAAAAGCTAATTTCAAGAGAAAAAACTCGCTCGACAGGCGACAGACAGAAAGGTGGAAGACAGCGCCGCTCGGAACGGTCTCCTGCCAGGTGTATGCTTGGAGACTCATCATCACAACCCCACACGAATCGGATGACAATCCTTTGATTCATTGTTGATCATCGTTCTCCTTCAAGGGCCACGTCGGCAGCCATGTCCCTGCAGTCTCCTGGAAGTCACGCCTGCAAAGCTTCGCTTGGTCACCAGAAATGACTTGGTTTTGAGTTCTGGCTCTTCACCCCAGAGACAAGGCTAACTTCCATAGCAGAAATGCTACCGGGAAGCGACAAGGGCGGCTGCACGGGACTTTAATTTTGGAAGGCTGCACAGCATGCAGAGTGCAAGTGGTGTGTGGGTAGAAGAGGACTCGGGGCGGGGGAAGAGGTACAGGGGCCCCTCAAGCCAGCAGGGCCCTGGAAGAAACAGTTTACCAAGATGGGTCTGCCCTACATAAACCAGCCACTGGGGGCGTCGGCCGACTCGCTGCGGAGGAAATCTATCCATGAGTACCTTGGTTTTTTTCTATTTCCTTCTTGCTTCCTGCCTTCCTTCCTTCATTCTTTCTTCCTTTTTTTGCCAGTCCAGGGCTTGAACTCAGGGCCTGTCCCTGACCTTCTTTTACTCAAGGCTAGCGCTCTACCACTTGAGCCGCAGCCCCACTTCCAGCTTTTTCTGTGTATGTGTGGTACTGAGGAATGGAACCCAGGGTTTCATGCATACTAGGCGAGCTCTCTACCACCAAGACACCTTCCCAGCCCTGTCGTGTGCTTCCCTACCAAGATGAAAAACACACATACAACGTGGCTGTTGAGGAGTCGGCCCAGCCGGGCAGCTTCTCTTGAGGTCCTGAGCTCCCCTCTCCCGGCCCCTTGATCAGCTAGAACTTTTCTGGTCCTCCACAGGCCTACTTTCCAAAAGTCATTAGGTTACTGAGCCTTAAACTGAATATTGGAAAGAAGCGACCAGCGTCGTGGATAACGTAATCCCTAATAAGATCCCATCTCTGTCACAGAAGCCGCTTTTCAGTTTCTAGAGAAAACCAGAAAGCCCAGCTGGACAGGAGGTTTGCAGATTCACTTGTTTTAATCATCTGTTTCCCAGCTGAGACTTGGGGGGGCGGGGTCAGGCTTTTGCCAGAAGCCAACTCTGAGGACGCCATTAGTCTGTGTGGACACCACCGTCGACGGATGTCGCCATTCCGGGGCCAGGGACCTCTTTCACCTCGGGTGGAGGCTGAGGAAGTGGCCTCCCGGATTCCCATCCAAACTGCTCAACAGCTTAACCGCGGTGGACTCAGCTGTGAAGGCCACAGAAAGCCCTGCTGGCCTAGCCAGGCCGTGCAGGAGAAGGGCTCGCAGGGGAGGGTGGCCAGGCTTGAGTCAAGAGACTCCAGGACCCTGGAAAATCAATGGATGGGGAAGGGGAGAAGGGACAAACGGGAGATTGCCCTGGGGAGAGCCTAATTACCGACCTGATGAGCAGAGGCGGCCTGCGGGGCACAGGTGAACTCGCTTGCCAGTCAGGTGGTGGAGGCGTCGGTGGAGGGAGGAGTCAGGAGCTCGTGGGTCTCGGTTCACAACGCCCAGGAGTCAGGACTCGCCACAGGCAGCCACGTTCCTGGACACGCTGGGACTTGGCTGGGCCCCTCGCAAGTAAGTTGGCGTGTTATTTCTTCTCTTCCCCCACTGCGCGGATCTGCCCGACCAACTCGCCTCGCAGCCTCTTCGGAGGGCTTTTGGCTCCGAGGTGAACGGGTTTCCTTCCATCTGGCTTGCCACGGGAGCCCTGCCCGGCTGGGCGGCCGGTGGACTGCCGAGGGAGGGGGCCTCGAGGCTCCCACTTGACCACAAGCCGGGTGCCGTGAGCGCTCCCCAGGCCTCCCCAGGGTAAGGCCCCCGGGGGGGCGGCCTTCCTGGGAGGAGGAGGTGGGTAAGCCCCGAGCCGGGCCTGCTAACCCGGCAGGCTCAGCCGCCAAGCTGTTTGCCTGCTCGACAGGGCCGCGCATGGTTCATCCTTGCGGTTGTCGACTGAGGGCCTCGGAAGGCCATGTCTCTGCATTCACTCGGTTCACTGAGTGCTGGTGACTCTTTAGCTGGGGGGTTCAGCCCCCCCCCATGCCCAAAATGTCAGGAGGCAGAGGGAGAAAGGAAGTCCTTTCTCGAGAGCCCGTATCCTGCATGAGGAGTATGGGAGAGTGGGGACAAGCGACAGATGTGGAGGTGGGGAGCTACGACCCAGGCCTCTCCCTAACTAGATCCATCACACAATGACCAGGGGGAAGACAGGAGACACAGCGATCCCCTCCCTCGCACCTGCGCCTTCGCAGTTGATTGAACGGCAGGTGGGAGCTCTAAGGAGAAAGTCAGGTGATAAGAGAAATGTGCCAGCTGGTTCTGAGGCCAACCCTGTTGAGTGCAGAGCCCGAGGGGAAGTGCCAGGGGTCTGCCCTAAACAGAAGAGGGATTGTCTTGTTTTTTCTTTTTCGCTAGACTTCAGGCGCATTGGTTCAAGTCCTCGTTACTGCCCGAGGAAGAGTTGACATAGGGAATTTTTGGTGTGGGGTGGGAATTTATAAACCCCGCAATATAGACGTGACTATACAAGGACACACTGAACTGGAGAAAGCAGAAAAAAGAGTGTAGCCAGTCCAGGCAGGAAAGTCCACGGGACTCTCTATCTCCAGTGAACCACCAAAGAAAGCCAGAAGGGAAGCGGTGGTTCAGGTGGTAGAACGCCAGCCCTGAGTGGAAACGCTCGGGGGCGGCCCTCGGCTCAAGGCCGGGCCTGGCTTGCACGCACACACACTCGAGTACATCGGTGCTGTCTTCCCTGTGGTGGTTTCCGTGCTGCGTTCCACGGACCCGTGACGGATCTTTCCACTGGGTGACTGTCACACACTTACCTCCCCGCTTGGATTCTTTCCTGTCCTCGAAGGAGGTTTCTGTTCTGTTCCATCTCTGACTTCTCCGTTCCAGGTTCACCTCTGGTAATGACTGGAAGCCTGTCAGAAATGTCTCTTTCCATTCGATCAAGAATAAATAAAAATGTGGCCTGGAAAAAAAAATAACCCATCAACCTTAAAACCCCTCAGTCTGAGAGCTGTCTGAGAGCGAGATACATTTTTTTCTCTTTCTCATTTCTCTTTCTGTGTTCTGATGTTATAATCAATATTTCCTGTCTAAAAATGCAGTCTTTTCTGGTCTTGGAAACCCCTCAAGTCTACATTTAATGTCAGAGAGAATCATGTTCTGCGTGACAGACGCTTATTTTTCTGCTTCTTTATCTGAAGGCTCCATCAAGTTTTAATGAGAAAAGAACTGTGGAATAATGTTATCAGTGGCAGAGTCTGCAGGTGACAATAGACAGAAGAGAACATTTAAACACAAGAAGAAAATGTGTCCTGCCACTAATCAACCCACATAAACACCTATTTGTAGGTGGGAAACAGAAACTAATCTCCCCATCTTCTCTTGTTAAAGCCTATAAATATTTGGGGAAATTAAGATTATTTCCTTTGAATTCCTGGAGTTTCAGCACTTTATGTCTTTACTAGATACTGCTACAGGTTCAGGACGACACAGAATAGAAGTTAGTGGCACATGCCTTGTAAACAAAGAGACACGTTTAATATCAAATCACTCATGTCTGTTCTCGTACCGTCAAAGACTCGTCGTGTGTCGGCATCTTAAATGTTTCTCTGGTGGTCTTTGTTGTTGTAATAGAAATTCTAGGACAAGCAGAATAAATACCTTCAACTATTTTTTTTAATTATTTTTATGTTTTGTTGGTTGTGTGGGGCTTAAACTCTGGGCCTGGGTGCTGTCCCTGAGCTCTTCAGCTCAAGGCTACCACCCTACCCCTCCAGCCACAGCACCACTTCCAATTTTCTAGAGGTTAATTGGAGATAAGAGTCTCATTGTCTTTAGTGCCTGGGCTGGCTTTGAACCGCGATCCTCAGATCTCAGCCTCCTGAGTAGCTAGGCTTTTAGCACCTGGCAAGGATATTTTTTTTCCTTAGAATTTCTGAACATATGCTAAGACCAGAAGCAAAAACAGAAGAAACTCTGTAGAAATGCTTGCTGAGTGTATAGCAAAATTTCCTGCTTAGTGTTGAGAAATTGGAAGTGATATAAAAGGCCCATGCACTTGTATTGCGTGAATATGTCTTAACAATATTTTGTCCAACACTTGAAAAAGTGAACACAAGAGTTTACATACCAAAAAAATAAGCTAAGCTCTTCAGGTTTCTTAACTATTATTATCATCCTCATCCTCACGGGCTCATTTAGAATGCAGTAATTCCGTTCACATTCCGTCTCCTCTTAAGAATCACCAGCACTTCATTTATGAGTGTTTTCAGATGGAAAGATTCTGCTACTTAAGATTCAGCTCGAGCTTTCTGGTCTGAATTGAGAGACCACTGACATCTTCCGCTTCTCCTCGCCCCTCCCCTGTGCCCACTTTCCCATAATTAATCTAATCTCTACCCCCAGATAGGGAGCCATCCCTCCATCTCCCTTCCTCAGCCTGGGGGGGGAGGGGGACAAACAACACTTTTGTCCCAACCTTGGTATGCCAGGGTCCCCAGGACAGGTATTATACGAGTGGCTCCGTGTGGCATTTTGAGCTGAAGATGATGTGACCAGGGAATCTTGTAGCTCCAAGGAAAACAAAGCTACTTCTCATTTTTCGTCTTTCTTTTTGGTCCTTGTATGTTTCCCTGCCCGGCCCCTTCCCAGCCGTGTCTGCAATTGCACGACTGACTCGAGCTTCATTAGCCCAGTCACTTGGAGGCACTGGATTGGCTTTGTGATCGGTTCTAGCTGGGGCGGCCCCGCCCTCTGCTTTTGGTGGGAAAGCAAGCAACGTGACTGCTGTTCTGTTGAATTTCAGGGATTGTGGCTGTTCTCTTCTGTGGAGTCACGCAGGCACATTATACCTACAACAACCTCTCCCCCGATTCCAAAGTGAGGACCAAACAGGTAAGAGAAAAAAACCGCATTCCAGGCTCTGTCTTTCCATCCACAAAATGGTTATGTAGTGGTCTGGTGGTATAGAAAGAAGGAAAAGCTCACGGCTTCATTATAGGTTGGATAGTTGTAGATTTTTTTTGGTCCTCCGGGATAACCATTGACAATTCTCTTGGTAAGCAAAAACATGTTCCTAACAAGCTCTGTCGCCTGAGAGCTGTGGACGTCAGGTCCGTCTGGAAGATGAAAGATCTGCTGAGTGATAATTCACCGCCACTTACGGCAAGAGGCACTAGAAAGCGTGTGAGACTGGGTCGTTAGAGAAGGGAAATGAACAAGAATACAGAAGTGGTATTCGGCCTTCGATGCAGTGTTTTTGCTCCTGAGCAAATTCAGCTCCCAAAAAGTGTCAGACCAGTGACGTACTTGCCTTATCCGGGGATGGCATCTGTTTGGGGCGCTTGTGTCGGAACGCGACACAGATCTGTCACCCGAGCAGCCATCTTGTGTTGAGTGCTGTGCTCAGTGCTAGGGAGGCGAAGGTCTACTGAGCCCTGGGGATTGAGTACTGGGAAGAAGAGGACACAACATACTAGTATGTGTCTGGCCTTCCAGAAGTTCACGATGGAGTCCGCCGAGGAGGACAGAGGCGCGGGGTTCGCAGTCCTGGGCGGTGTGTTGGGGACAGTGTGATAGAAAATCTTTGGCGCCGAGTCGAGGACCGTTTGGCGGGGTGGTTAGAACTGAGAAAAAAAGAAATGGGAGACAGTTTCCAATGGGAGCAAGAAACGGCCAACAGACTGGCGTAGGCTAAGTCGCCTGAGCAACCATTGAAGCCCTGACTGGTTCCGTGCCAGGTGGGGGCAAACCAGACACCTGACAGCCAGGGAGGAGGCAAACACCATCGTCCTCCCCTCGTCTCCCAGGCAGGCTGGGCTCTGGCTTCCGTGCCTGGCTTCACTTGGACTGAGGTTAAGTTAGCGAAGTCTGCGCTTGCCGGCCCTTCTGAACGAGCGCCTCCCCTGCCCGGCTTGCCGTTCACTGAAAAGGTCCTTCCGTGGATACAGATGCACGCGGGGCAATGCCTGATCCGCACGCCTCGCTGACGGGTAAAACGCCCTTCTAGCCACTCACTTTTCTCCCTGGAAGCCATAGCTTTGCTTCTTAGCACTAATTCATTCATTCCAGGAAAGCAGTAACAAGGCAGGAGATGTGGGGGGACAGGGAGGGGAGGGAAGAGGCAGACAAGGAACGTCGGGGGAGGGGGGTGCTGGGGAAAGCCTTAGGAGAAAGACGGAAGCAGCCGTGTGGACCAACGGCCGATAGCAGGGATGATCTCACAATAACATGAGGTCGCCAGCCACCGGCCCTGCTGCGGGAGGGCGACTGGGAGCAAGAATGGAGAGGCCGGGGCAGAGCCTGGCTGTGCTATGACTCAAGGTTAGTAGGGAGGGAGGATGGCGGGAGAACAGGCTGGAAGACAACCCGGAACCCCGCGTCTCCTGGGCAAATTCTGAGTGTGGACTGGGCGATGGGGAAGCTGTGCAGAGCCATCAGGGCCTTTGAGAGGGGGCCACCGCGGGGGCGCCTAGGGGACATGATGTCTGCAAAGGGACGGTGGGGCCCTGGTCCCGTGCTCCCTCTCTCCCTTCCTGGTCACAAGGTGACTGGTTTTGCCATCTCCCATGCTCCAGACACAGTGCTCTGCCTTCACCACAGCCCAAAGCTATCGGAGACTGAAATGTCCCAAACTCTGAGCCCAGACCTTTCCTGTTGATGATGATGATGATGATGGAGATGATGATGATGATGGTGATGATGGAGATGGTGATGGTGATGGTGGTGATGGTGATGGTGATGGTGATGATGACGATGATAGTGGTGGTGGAGGTGGTGGAGGTGGAGGTGATGATGATGACGACGACGACGACGACGACGACGATGACGACGACGACGACGACGACGATGACGACGACGACGACGACGACGACGATGACGACGATGACGACGATGATGACGATGACGATGATGACGATGATAATGATGATGATGATGATGGTGGTGGCAATGGTGGTGATGGTGATGGAAAGCTGCCTGCCACAAGGTCTCTAGGGGACTGGTAGGGGTCGAGCTCGAACGCCGACTCCCTGGGGTAGTCCATGCTAAGAGATCAGAAACCAAGCAAGTATGGCGGGGAGAATGGGAAGCCCAGCGCTTGAGGACGTGTGCGCTTGAGCCAAAGGCAGCCGAGATGCCCAGAAGACGAGGCACGGGAACGGGGGGCCGTCTTCGGTCAGAGCCAGTGGGACGGGGGCCGTGGCCTGATGTTAGTGGGCTCAAGAGGGGGTGGAGGGAAGCAGAGAGGCGACCCAGGGAGCGCAGTGGAAGCCGGAGGAGATGGAGTGCAGGGAGAGCTTGTCCGCTGTGGTTTGCGAGCGGAAGGGAAAGACGCTTTGCAGGACTTGCCCAACTTCACAGGGCAGATGTCACCCCGAGGGCCACGGTGCGGTCAAATCCCTTCACCTCTTGTTAGACATTCTTTGGCTAGTTCTTGGCATTGCTGCATTTTCGAGGATTGAGTTGTTTATTCAAGAAGCCCTGAGTGGACAAATGAAAAAGTGAACAAAGACATATGACTGTTTGCCTACCTTTGTTACGTTTCTGGTTTACTCGGAGTCATTTATCTTCTATTTGGGAAAAATCTAATTTCCATGCATTTATTGGTTTTTAATAAAATATACATTGGGCTGGACATAATATGTTTTCCTGCATTTGCTTTTAAAAAAAAAAACCCAGATTCTCTAGTCTAGTATTTATGGGCAAACAATTGCATCTTCATTCTAGCACATTGTTTCCAGGTGCTTATTTTATTTCTACTCCCCTAGATATTTTGAGCATTTGTCACCACTGAATAGGAAAGCAGCAATGCAAATCCAACTTTCAAATTCCAATTACAAAAAAAAGACAATGGGAGCCAAATTGGCTGTGTTGTGCATGACTCTATGAAAACTCAAGGGAAGGGTCTGTAGAGGGGAGGTATAGTGTGGAAAGAACACTGGCCCGAGAGACCACAAACCTGGAGTTTACCTCCAGCTTCCTAATAATGGGCGGGACCTGGATGATTCCTTGAAACATGTGACCTGCAGCTTTCCATCTGTAAAACGACTCACTGAACTAAAGAATTCATTTTTAAATATCTTGCTCTACATCTAATATTCCACAAGTCCACACAGAATATTCTATGTGGTTCATATATCTTATATGTGATCTATTATCATATGTGATCTAGAAGATATGTTATATATATATATATCATATATCTATATAGATATGATATATATCTCTTAGTATATACAGCCAGTTCTTTCCCCTAGACTGTGTGGACATTTGCTCAAATACTGCAATACTTCGAGGTGATATGAGACGTTTGCCTTTGCTCTTGACCTTGAGGCTGTGTCCTTGGATAGACCATTTTAATAAGTTGTCCATCTTTTTTTTGCCAGTCTAGGGCTTGAACTCAGGGCCTGAGCACCGTCCTTGGGCTTTGTCAAGGCTAGCGCTCTACTGCTTGAGCCACAGCACCACTTGCAGCTTTTTCTGTGTATGTGGCAGTGAGGAATCGAACCCAGGGCTTTGTGCTTGCTGGGCCGGCACTCGGTCACCAGGCTAGGCTTCCATCCAACCTGTCCATTTTAGTCTTAACTCTGAGGCCCTGGAGTCACAGTGGAGTGGAAAAACTTCCCACAGAGCACGGGAAGGCTCTTCCCGGGGGAAAGGCCCACTTCCTCCACGCACAATGGCAATGGCTTGCTCTTGGGCCATCTACACCCCGGGGTGGGTATCTACCCCCCGGGGCTCGGTGTCCACCCCAGCTAGCCAGACCATGGCCTCTTAGTGATCTCAGCCTCACCAAGACGGGCAGGGCAGGTCGTTGAGGAAAGATGGCAGCAGGCTACTCTGGAGTCGGTGGAGGTCTGGTGACTGGGGGTGGTTTGAAGGGTTAGCGAGGGTGTCTCTACCTGTCTCGGCCCCAGCCTTAGCGCTCATCTTATTTCCTTCTAATGAATTATGTACCTACAGGACCCCTGGTGACTGCAGGGCTGTCCCGTCCAACCTCGTAAGCTATTGTGCGTGGCGGCTATGAAAACTTGGTGGGATTGTTTATCATTTGACTTTCCTCCGAGGATTCCTCCGAGTTAATAAATGAGCGAATGGATGGATCCGAACGCGAGCATCCAATAGAAGGCTAGAGGAGAGAACAATGTCTGCTAATCAATGGTTTGGGTTAAGTCCAGTAGGCATTGGTTTCAATCGAATGAGTCGGATGCACAAGACGAGCGTCTGGGTAAATCCTCAGATACCGAAAGAAAGAGGAAGCCCTCGGCCCTCCAGATCTGCGCCACCGTGGTTTTTGATTCTAGTTGTGTGCGCGATCGTTCTTTCTCCCCTCCAACACGTTTAACAAAAGCAGTCACGTCCCACCCAAGTTACCTGTCTCGGGGCCCAGGGGAGAGAGAATGTCCAGAGCAACCAGGCCCTGTGGCCCTGGCTTCTGAGATCAGAGAGATCTTCCTCGTGGCGCTCAGAACCACCTTCATTTCTCACTCTAATTACCTCTCCTTTGTCAAGATTTCTGCCACCTTTCTTCTTTCCTTCATTCAAAGTACCTGTAAAAACAATCCCATCCTAGAAGGGTTGAATTTATAAATGATGGCAGAGTGTTTAAATTTCTCCTTTGCGCTGCTGGTGATTCTTTTCAGTGCAACTCATTGTGTTGTCTAAAGGACATTTGGTAGTTTGACTAATAAGTGTTCCCTTTTAAATGCTAATGAGAGCTGAGCTCCACGTCAGGCGGGAACACACTGTACCTCTGTGCCCGGGAAGAGGTTTTGTCTGTGAACCGCCCCCCCCACCCCCGCATCAAGAACCCTTTCTCCACATCCAGCTTGGCTACAGTGTGGCCGTGTGGGTATATGTGGGTATATGTGGTACCCACCGTGAATACTTCTCCGTTCCAGGCCCTTCCCCGGGGCCCAGGGAGAAATAAAGACGACGATGGCATGAACCCTGCTTCCCTCTGAAAGTTCTCTCCGTGAAATTTCCTCTGTGACAAAGCTACAGTTGTTCTCTGACTGCTCGATTAAATCTATCCTACTCTTTTAACCCCACATCTGGGCTCCTGTGGTTTAACTGCACGGCATTGCAGTTGGGAATTCTGAGTCAAAAAAAAAAAAAAATCAAAGAAGTTCAGACCCAGGTACAGATAGAAAAATAAACTTCAGAGCTCCTCAGTGATTTGTGTGCCCCCCTCCTCCCCCCTCCTTCCCCCTCTCCTCCCTCCTCCCCTTCGCCTCCACATTCAATTTGAATGTTTGGATATCAACATAGAAATAGACATCCGTGTCTCATGTGTAGAACTGATGGAGCAGACGATGGGAAGCATTGTCTGGACACACCTGGGTAGCTCAGCTGCCCTGGGCCTGCTCTGCTGGCATTTAAGACAAGTGGCCGTCGCTTGTGATCTCAGGCTTTCTAAGGCTGGCGGTGGCATAAGCCCTGCAATGGCCCATTAGACATTTGTCCCCTCCCCGCTTGGTAGGACAGGACTGAAGGGCTCCAGTCTCACCATGGCATTTGGGAGTGACAAATGGAAATTACTAGAATCTTTCTGCTCGTTCTCATGAAGACGTATGGACGCAGGACAGAGCACACGGACGCCCAGTATGTGTTGTCCTGGTGTGTGTTTATGAAAGAAGCTCGCCAGAGTTGATGGGGATGGTGATGATGGTTGATGATGATGATGATGGTGATGATGGTGATGATGATGATGATGATGATGATGATGATGATGATAGTTGCTATAAAGTCTAACTATTCGGGGTAGGGTTGTCTCAGAGAGACAGCATGAAGTGGCTATAGTGAGGCTCTGCCCGTCCCTGTCCTGGAATGCCAGGCAGTAAACCGGAAGCATGTGAGCAGGTGCCCAAGGGACCTCGTGCGCTCTTTAAAGGAGCGTGAGGGGATCCTCTTTCAAAGAATAGGACATGCCACCCTCTGTGGAGTTTTCCTGTACCGAGAGAGATGAAGGGGAGGCAGCAGTGCGAAATAAGGCACCAAGAGCAGAGGCCGTGCCTGAGAGAGGAAGGCGGCCCTAGGGCTGCAGTGTGGGCGGGGCCTGGCCGGCTCTTGGAGCAGAGCCAGTGCAGGAGACACAGAGCCCAGCCTGGGTCCAGCCGAGGGGCAGCTTTGCTGTGCCACTCCGGCTCCGCCCGAGGCTCCCGGCAGTCACGGCCAGTCCAGGGCAGTTGTCAGGATTGTTTGGGGGGCTCTTGCCCAGGATTTCTGGTTTATGTCGTCTGGGTAGAACCTGCACCGCAATACTGTAAATGCTCTCTTCTAAACCCCAGTGGGAGTCCAGAACTGAAGACCTAGAGAGCATCAGGCCCCAGGGAACGTGGAAGGACAGGGGGCCCCAGACTTGACTGAGTGTTGAGACGTCGAGCCCAGCAAACCCTTAGGCTGAAGAGAGCCTGAACTCGCCTGCTGGGCGGGAAGGGCGGATGGAAGGCCAGCGGTGTGCCTGCTGCATCTGCATCTAGACAGGGAAGAACATTCTAGAACTCTGGGAGTGCCGTGTGCTCAGGGAGCACGGGAAGATCGGACTTCCAGGCGAGGAAACCCCTGTCAAGTCTTCCTAGTTGAAGCAGTCCAATTCCGTAAAAAGGACACTTTGCCTTTCCAACATTAACCTGCAATGAACGGAGAGATCATCAGACTTGTGGCTCTATTGAGCAGAAAATGTACATCATTGAAAGTCATTTTAGAATTCATTTCCAATTTTTCCTTTTTTTTGTATGTGTGCTGGTAGCAAGAGGTTGGAACTCAGGGCTTGGGGGCTAGACCTTAGCTTGTTTTTGTTCAAGGTTTGTATTCCAATTCCTGAGCAACAGCTCTCTCTCTCTTCCCCCCCCCCAATCCTGGGGCTCGAGCTCAGGGCCTGAGCACTGTCCTTGGACTTTCTCAAGGCTAGAGCTCTACCACTTGAGCCTCAGCACCATTTCCGGCTTTTTTCTATGTATGTGGTACCGAGGAATCGAACCCGGGTCTTCCTGCATGCTAGGCAAGCACTTTAACCACTAGGCCAAAGTCCCAGCCAGCTCTGCTTCTTTTCAATAGTTAATTGGAAATAAAAATCCCAGGGACCTTGCTGCCCAGATCCCAGCCTCCTGAGCAGGTAGGATGACAGAAGCGTGAGCCACGACCGCTTGGCTCATTTCCACATGTGTTTACACATTGGTAAATCATTCTCTTTTTCTATTCTCTTGGTTTCTGCCTCTTGGCTTATAAATCACGAGCATGCTTTAATTACTAGGAGCTGGTCCTGAGTTTCACACAATTCTCTGATAAGCGGGTTCACCCTCACTGTGTAACTGTGAGCTTTCTGTTCACAAGCAGAACCGGTGTTTTGCTGGTTTTGGAGCAAAGCTCACTTCTAGGTGGCTAACAAGCTCATTCTCTACCCCGAGACGCCTCTCCTAGGGCAGCATTCCCCATCGCTTTGTGCCTTATTCTGACTTGCAAGATATGACTCAATTTCTCAGATGTGCTCTCATGTTCCAAATTGCATTCTATTCTAGACAACAGGTTGTGTGCACTCACCCTGGACGTTCACTGCCTTGTGGGAGGGTGACATATTATTAGTTTTTGAAAAGTATACAGAATAGCTCCTCAGAACCGCTCACCTCATTAACAAAGAAATAACCCTTCACTGGAGCTCCAAAGGCCTCTCTCTGACAGGGGCGCGTTCGCAACGATAGCCTATTTCAATTCCTTCTCTCTTTCGGGCATCGTTGGTAAAAGGGGAAATTACCTCCAAATGATTCAGGGATCTATGCCAGTGCAAGACACAGAGGACTTTGCAGCTCAAGGGCAGGGTATTTCCGCTCGCCTCCCTCCTGCTGCAACCTCTTCCTTCTCGGTGTCCACGCCGGCCTGCCTCATCCCTCCCGAGGCACTGGTGACATTTAGATCTGTCAACTCTTGGCACGATCCCTTCCTGATCTTTCTCACTGCAAGAATCACAGCACCGAATTAACCCTGTGAGACTTGAGGGTTTCACACCCCCTCTCCTGGACCCGGGAAGGAAGCCAGACAGAGCGAGGGGCACCAGACCCCATTTCCAGTCTGGATCTCTGCGCTTACACGGGCGTATGTCACGGGCCGGTGTGCGGAGCGAATGAATGCATGGAGTGACCGTCGCGTGGGCTCTTCTCCCCGTGGCCTCTAACGGAAGAGCCCCAGGCAGGAGGCTGGGAGGAAGAGGGGTCCTGGAGAGGAGACCTGGAGGCGGGGAGCTCGGAGGGCCCGGAGCGCTGCAGGCAGAGGCCCTGGCACGGGTCAAGGGATGATGCAGAGATGTGGGCCACGGGGAGTGGGGCAGGAAGAGTCCTGCCGCTCACACCAGTTGAGCTTACGTTGCCAGTTTAGAAACTGAGGCCCAGAGACCTTTGAGCCGGTTCTGGAGGGAATCGCTCCTGCTCTTGACTTGAAGTCATCTGGCGGTTGTGTTCAATGCCCCAGCCAGTGAAAACGCCACGTGACTCCTCATCAGGAAACCAAGAAGAGGAGGGAGAAGAGCCAGGACACGCTCAGTGCATGTGCATTTGTTTTTTCAAATATTTTCAAGCTGTGGTTGATTGACTGGAGATGGGACCATGAAAAGCTGACTACACTCACAAAATAGCTTTGAATGAGCAGGGCTGTTGTGAAGATGAAATTAGTTTTCACACATTAGTTTTATAAGATGTTTGTGCTTCATAAGAAGCACCGTGTGTGTGTGCGCGTGTGTGAGATTTTGTTTTTTTCCTCTCTCTCAGTGCTAGAATTAAGCTCATAATTACAACTCGCTGTTTCAGCTCCTGATCCATAATGGGATTCTTTTATTTCACAAAATAAGGTTTAAAACAATAAAAGAAAATAGGTTGACGCAAGCAAGGCCACATGAGGGAATTTTTTAAAAGGGTAATAACTGATGTTTATTAACATCTCTTTTCCATTTTACAAACAAAACCCCATGATTCTGTATGGGAAATAGCGCTTTCTGTTGTTCAGGGAAAATTAGGTGGGTTTAATCTGAGTAATGCACGTAAAACGCCATAGTATACTGCTTATGAAGAAATCATCCTAATCAACAGCATCACGGGTGAGAAGGACAAATGATGATGCCGCCTCTCAAACCCTTTTTTCAGCAGTTTATGGTTTTTCCTTCCTCCTGTGTTGATGCTTCTTGTTTGTAAGACATCACCAGACACAGAGGCTCGTTTCCCTACCAGAATACACAGTCACGCGGTGTTCAGTGGAACCCATCTCGCTGTGAAAGAGAACTGAAAACGGATGGGGAGCGGGAGGATTTTTGTCCTCCCGGCACTCCTTTTCCTCCTTTAGTACAAGTTTGGAGACGTGGGAGCCGTGGAACGTGCGCTTTAACCAGGAATGCGCGATGATTCAGGTAAAACAGCATTCGAAACCAAGTGCACTCTGCTCACTGAGTGTCACCGAAGGACAGTGAATGGAAACCTCGATTCCTTGCCCTGTCCACGCGTCCTGGGCCTCCCTCTCCTGGGGAAGCAGGGCCCATGTGCCTCCATTTGAACACCTGGTTGCTTCCGAGATTCACTTCTAGCCAGCAGATGGAAGGAAAAGAGCAGGCAGAGCGCCACTCCGGGGCTGGAGCACAGAAGAACTCAGACCAGCTCAGGATCCAGGCCCGCGCCGTCCCTGCGTTCAGCTAACTGGCAGCACCTTGTGTGAGCAAGCCCAGCCTGTGGATGGGTGGCAGGCAGGGCCCGCAGGCTCCTTTCCCCCCTGCCGGAGACACGGGGTTTCCTTGTTCTCCCTCAGAGGTGCAGAGGCAAAGCAGGACATTCGCTGGCAAAATCTACTAGAAATGCAGCTGCAGACACACTGCCCGTCATTCTACTGCTCCACTGTGAATTCCCCCCCCCATTAAAAAAATACATATCAGTGGCTTTATAGAGACTATCTTAAGTTACATAGGACGAAATAAGTTACTTATGAAACTTTTACAAAATAGGGGCCAGGAGTTTGGCCTAGTGGTAGAGTGCTTGCCTAGCATACACGAAGACCCGGGTTCAATTCCTTGGTACCACATACATAGAGAAAAGCCAGAAGTGGTGCTGAGGCTCAAGGGGTAGAGCTCTAGCCTTGAGAAAAATACAAGGACATTGCTTAGGCCCTGAGCTCAAGCCCAGGACTGGCAAAAAAAAAAAAAAAAAAAAAAAAAAAAAAAAAAACTTTTACAAAATACTGCAACCTCTCAGTAACTATTTATGACCAGAGTCCTTTGAAATGGAGAATTATGGGTTCTTTCATCTTTATTCAAAATTACCTCATTTTCTAAAGCATTCAAAGTCCCTGTTTATTTCATCTAATATATAAAGCCATCCACCGAATAATAATAATAATCGTAGTAGTCGTAGTAAGAGTTGTATCTCTCCAGAATCCACTTTCAAATCTTTTCAAAATCTGACTTCCCCAAACAAAACTTCATAATGCCTTTGTTTGATCCAAACCCCTAGAGGGGATTTGATACCAAAGACAATTAAAAATGTTTTAGTAGAAATGGGGACAAGGCGCTTCAGATGAAGTCACACGTCCTTGGGGGTCTTAGGCAAAAGTCAAAGTGAACTTAGTCTTTTCTGTTTCTTGTGTATCTGCAGAAATGTTTTTAAAGCTGAATTCGTGACTTCTTCCTCACGGGGGGGAGGCCGTCTCCCCCGTATGGCTGCTATTCTTGTTCTAAACGTGTCCCTGCACCTTTGGCCCCTCTGCCCCTCCAGCCCCCATGGGTTTGGGAAGCTCGAGGCGTAAGGGGAGCCAGCTTCCTCCTCGGTCTCCTCCGCAGGCCCTGACTCTTCCCCTCTCATCTTCAGGTTCTAATTCGTTCCTCCAGGCTGCAGGTAGTTTTCTTGGAGTTGATGTTCTTGCAGGTTTTCTGTTTCCATCTCTTCATGGTGCTGGTTCTCACATTTAAAAAAAAAATCAAAGTAACAATGACAAATTCCTGACCTCTGTCAAGGCGCTCTCGTCTGGCATACGGTATGGGCTGAGACGTGTCTGTGGGACTCTTCTTTCCTTTTTGAGCTGGAGGGACAGACATAGTCAAATGGAAATTAATTAAATAGAAACTTATTTAATCCATTTCCTTCAGTCTTGTGACAGTTTTTTTTTTTTTAAGTCTCTTGAACCAAAGAGAAATTCCAAAAGAGAATGGATGTTGAGCTTTGTCACCTATGGGCTGTATACATTTGGGGAACATTGGAGCTAACCGGGCGTCTAATATGCTTATCTGTTTAGTTAAATGCTACCCTTGAAAGCGTAGAATGGAGTCGTGGGGACCCGTCACTGGCTATCTGTGAAAATGAGTAGGAAATCCTCAAAGCCAGGTGTGGAGCCTCGCTCTAATCTGGCATGGAGGAGGAGGAGGGGGCGGCATCTTGACCCCATCTCCTTTCCTTCTGGTACAGCTGGTAGCTCTTGGAGCTTCATTCTTCCCTGCATATGCACCCATTTAATCTACATCTAGCCCGTGTTCTCTTCTGTCCCATCGAGGCAGCTTCCACCAGGATGTGCTGACGTTCTCTCGGTGGTAAGTTTTCACAGGATAAAATGTCCCCCAGCATTCGAACAGGCTCAGAAAAGATTCCCCAAGGTTGTGACATTTCGATGCTAATTTCCAGCCTCAGTGCTGAAACCTTCTCCCCCCCCACCCCCTCCGCCCCCTCTGCCCCCCCTGCTGCCGCCAGCCCGTCTGGAAGCCTCACCTCCGTCCTTCTCCTTCCTGTCTGTGCCAGGACTCCACCTCCATGCTCCTTCTTCCCCTCCTCATTCACCCTTAGACCCCAGCCCGCCTGCCCTCTCCCTACACGTGCCGCACACGTCCTCGTTCAAGGAGAACCCCTCAAATCGCCGTCCTCTTCACGTGCCGGGCAAGTAGAATAGGCCCGCGAATTCCCACTGTGTGCTTGTGCAGAAGGGGCGTCTGCTGTCAACCCTTGATCACGCCTGACATGGCGGTAAGCAGGAGGACGAGTGTTCTGTGGCACTAAGAAGAATAATGCGCCCTGCCGTCGATGTTTGGTTGCCTTCCCGTGACCTCCGGACCTGGGGCACAACTGTGCAGTGATAGCACAATCGTGAGCTCTCGTCTTCCGGGAATTACTCATGGCTGAGAAGAGAAGATGATCGTAAGAGCCCTAGAGGAGCCCTCTTTGTCGTCCAGAAGGGTTGATGTAACTGCAGCCTTCTCCATCAAGCAGCAGACATTCAGATGTCACACGGAGCCTGTCGGGATTGTGCGCGTCGTCAAGTTCACACGGAGTGGAGTCCCGCTGTGTCGCCCGCCCGCCCGCGCCCACGCTGAGACACGTCCTCGCCAGCATGGCTGGGAGGGGATTTCAGTCCCGGCAAAACTCGTCATGTGTTACCATGTGTTTACTTCTTTGCATTTCTGAGAAACCTAAGAGATGTGTGAAGTTTGGGGTTTCATAAAAAAAAAGGATCTTTCTTACCCACGTTTTATTTTTTTCCCATCTCCATTTATGAATCGTCATCTCTGCAGCCTTGTGAAATTATGCGCTTCGGCAGCGAAGAGAAGCTTTGCTTTGTGCAGGAGGGTGACAGTGAAGTCCGAAATGTTACATTCTGGCCTTTTGCTAGACATTCCCAAGACCCATCCACTAGGAGATTTTTTTTTTATATGTATCAGTTAAGGAGAACCTGAAGCTGTGTCTCCCTGACAGCTCATTAATTATTGACATTTTCCTTTATGGCTTTTTTTCCTCTCCCCATGGATTTTTGGAACTGGAGGAGGCCTTGTTAGATAGTTCCCACATGCAAAGAAGCGCTAACCTGGGACCCCAATGGAGCCTAACGAGAACGGGGGGGGGGGACAGAGAGGCAGAGGCCAGCGCTTCCTCCTTTCCATCTTTCTCTGTCTTCCAGGGCGACGTTTAACCATCTTTCCTCTTCAGACTCTTTTTTTTCCTTCTGGGCTTCTGACTCGGCCTTGTACCGGCTGTGTTTGAGTGCATGGGGTGGGGACAGGGGACAGGGGCGGGGATCCCAGGAAAAGACACGCCTGGCTCTGGCCTTCAAGCTGCTTCTCCTGGATGGGGATTTGAGGCCCCCGGGTTTCTCGTAGGAAAGTCAAGATGGCGTGATGGCCAATACCCGGGGTGGCTGTTAGAGGATTCGGAGAGCCCCGAGACTCCGTGGGAGAGCAGCGGTGGGTGTTCACGTCCAGTGGGGCCCTTTCCATGGAACAAGACCACGCATGCCCGTGGCAGTGAGCGCCGAGACCAAAACGGTGTCCTCTGGTTGTTGTGTCGAGGTGTTGGCAGGAAATAGAGAATATTTGCAGATGGATGGGACAATTTGCGTTCACCCTCGAAACTTCACAGTTGAGAAGACGCCCATGATGGCTGAAAACTACTTTTATGTCTGATTTATAGGCTAGATTTGCTTGGTAAATCGTTCTTCTGCATGGGGAGAAAAAAAAACTGTATGTACAATAGCTCAGAAAACACGGGGAGGTTCTAAATGCAGAAAGATGTATCCCCTGACAAATTTACACCTCCGGTTTGACTTTATGAAGGCTTGTGGTTAAATTTATATTGCTTGTGACATCCAAGAAACTCAAACTGAAAAATCAATTTAAAATGTGGTATTAGGCTGGAAAAACTCTTGGAACAAAGCAAAAGCAAAGATAAAGCATCTTTGGAGGAGGCAAGACCTCCTCCAGCCAAGACCACAAAGATGTCTCCTTTCCTAACGCCCCGCCAACACGAGCTCACGGCTCAAATACAAATGCGCAGGGAAACAAGCCTCCATGCAGAAATAAAAATGTAAAATGGAATAACTAGATCAAGATGATAAAAGGAACCTATTTTAAAGGATATAAGTAAATGGAAGATACTGGAGAAACTCACAAATTCTTGAGAAGCAATTGAAGTCGCCTAGGTCCTTATAAAGAAGCTGCAGTCGTAATTTGCGTAAGTAAAAGACACGTTACAATAGAATGCATAACTCCTCGCCCAGTAGAGAGAGATAAAGGGAAATAATTAAGTCAACTATTATAAGAGAAATAAGATCAGAAAAAAAAAGAAAAAACTGCAGAGCATAGCACAAACAGGGCAATTTAGAGGTAAATGTGATAGAAGTAGAGGTAAATGCTCTGTAGCTGAACGTAATTATAAAGTACTCGATTCCTCAGTGAAGGAGAAGGCCACCTGGTTTTACTTTTTAGCCTTTCTATGGAAGTAACATGCACACAGAAGGGCAGACAGGCGCGCAGCTACGTTAGGTTTTAGAACCATAGCTCCATTTTTTCTACAGCCAGCATTCCGATCTCTAAGGACAAAGTTACCTGTTTCCCCCAAGCCTCACTTCCTGTCATTTCCTGTCACTTTCCTCAACTGTAATTGTTATCTAATACACTTGTTCCATGTCCCTTCCATAGGCAGAAAAGAAAGCACTGGTACTCCTAATGTTTATATTAAAAACCATAAAAGAGGGCTGGGAGTTTGGCCTAGTGGTTAAAGTGCTTGCCTAGCATGCATGAAGACCCGGGTTCGATTCCTCGGTACCACATACATAGAAAAAAGCCAGAAGTGCTGAGGCTCAAGTGGTAGAGCTCTAGCTTTGAGAAAATCCAAGGACAGTGCTCAGGCCCTGAGCTCAAGCCCAGGACTGGCAAAACACATACACATACACACACACACACACACAAAAGAAAGCTGGGCAGAAGCTGAGATCTGAGGATCGCAGTTCAAAGCCAGCCCAGGCACTAAAGTCTGTGAGACGCTTATCTCCAATAAACTACCAGAAATCCAGAAGTGGTGCTGTGGCTCAAAGTGGTAGAGCGCTAGCCTTGAACTGAAGGGCTCAGGGACAGCACCCAGGCCCTGAGTTCAAGCCCCATTAAAATTTAAAAAATACAAAGGTTTAAGGTTTAATGAGTTAAGGTACTGAACGTGAGAGGCTAGGAAAAACACACCCAGAACAAGTCCAGAGAACACAGAGTTAAACAAAAAAAATGCAGATAAAAGCAGAAACTAAATTGATAGAAAACTGTAATTAGAGAAGATTAAGAAAGTCCAAAGCTAGGCTATTATTTTGTTTGTTTTGAGAAGGCAAATAAAACTGACAGTTTTTATGTGTCGAGAAGAAAGAAAAATAAGCAACATTATAAAAAGAACCCCCATAGAATCTGTGGCAGTTTTAAAAGATAAGAATATGTCAGAATTTGTGAAAATAAATCAATAAACGTAGGTGAAATGGAAAATTTAATGGAAACCTAATTTACTGAACCATCGAAGGAAAGAAAAATTCCAAATAGAGCTGTTCTCGCTAAAGAAATTGAATCAGCAGCTAAAGCATCCATTCACCAAAAAGCAGAATACCCTTATTACTTTATAGATGAGTTTCTGGCCTTTCATTTTACATGTACTTCTCGACAGAAAAGGTGAAGAAGGCGCCCCAAATTATAAGGGTAGTAGAATACTGAAGAAAACTCTGTCAGTACCAGAAATAAAAATAAAAGCCTAATGAAAATGCATTGGAAATATCACATATGGTGATGAAACTTTATAATCCTCCTTACACCGTTTTTTTTTTAGATAGGCTTCCCCTTTTGTATTTTGTGGCTGTTTTTTTATCCTTTTATTTTAAGCAGGAAACACCTTGGTTTAAGACGCATGCACACACACACACCCCATACACATACATTTGTTACACTGTTTCGTTTGGATAAATTTCCAGAAGAGGACTTGATTCAAGGATTTCTATGCTATATATTTTTATTATATATTCTTGAACTTCCACGGGATGGATTGTACAGTTTGAGCATCACTGAGCAGTTTCTGGGCACTCTCTTTTTTCATTATTCCTTTTATTCACTCAGCAGATGTGAGCATCCTGGCGATTGGCGTCCTGGCCAAGGCAGAGGGTCTCCTGGAGCTTTACACACTCATTTTAATGTTGTCTGCATCCCTCATGAAATTGTCAAAGACTTTACCTGCTGTTTTCTTTCTCTTGAGTGCTGAGATTTACCAGTAGGGGAGATTTTTAGGGTATTCAGTAGGTGAGGTATAAGAGCTACAAGGAATGATACCTCTTTTTAGAGTAACTCTCTCCTAAACTAATAATAACAATAAATAAATAAACCGGAACAAATGGAGGAAGAGCATAATTACACGGAGACGCTGGCGGAAGGTGGCAGAAGGTCCCTAGGTGAGCCTCGAGCTCAGTACCTCCAGAGTCAAATTAAAGTGACTGCGCCTCTCTGCGGGTGTGAGTTGGCGTGGCAGTGGCTCGGGTGTCCAGCTGTGTCAGAAGGAACGAGGAGGGAGAGCAGAGGTCAATTTGGGGGTCCCAGGGTCTAGTTCCAGGCCAGGCCCCGTCTCTACCTCTGCATGTGGTTTTGCTTTGCATAGAAACTGGATTTTCTTCAGCCATCATGGACTGGAGGGTAAGGGAAGTCCGTAGACAGTTCAGGACACCAGAACCAGGCCCGGCTGAAGCTCTCATGCAGAAGCAACTCATGCGTGCAAGGTTTGGGGGTTATGTGTGTGTGTGCATGTGAGTGTGAAAATGGAATCGCCTTCTTTGGAAACAGAGAGAAATGCATTCTTCTACTGCAATAACTCACAGTTTTTGACCTTCTGCCTCCATTGTCAAGGGCATGCAATAGCATCGAGAGGTTTTGTGGAAGGGGCCTTGGTATATCCCAAGGAGAAAAAAAGCTCAACGCATTTAGCCAGTACAGAATATGAAATTTTTTTGGAGTTGGGTACAGGTGCTTCCACAATCTCCACTTGCTGTATGTTAACTGCCCGTTACAAAGGAACCAGCCGAGCAAACTTAATGTCCGCCAGCTATGGATTTATTGATATTCCTGGCTGGGTAGAAATCATTTGATAGTTATGCTCTGATTGAATTGCATTATCCAAATGTCATATTTCTTCTCTTTCATTCTATTGGTTGCTCTGATTTATACAGGTTCTTTCACGTTGTCCAATTTCTCATCAAACCCAGCAGAATCAATGTTCTAGTCTCTGCTTCGAGCCTTCTGTTGAGTGTGGTTTTTTTAGCCCACTCTACCAGAGTTCAACAATTGAACTCAAAATCTTGTACATAATGAAAATAGTGTTAGCCCTTTTTCATAGCTTTCAATTTCCCTTTGCAGACCGATCCATTGAATCTGCAACCCGCCTTATCTCAGGACCAATATTTCTGACCCATAGCATGTGAAGTTGCCAACTTAAGAAGAAGCTATTTTTAATGCAGCTGCAACCTTAGAAAACCCGGCCACAAAACAAAAGTCAAAAGCGGAAAACCTCCACAAATAAGCACACTACTATCGGTGTTTACTGGCTAATGTAATTTAGAAAATTCAAAGAAAATAGCCTTCCCCTCCTCGTCTTATACACTCGAGGATTTTGAGAAAAATCTGGCTACAGTATTTGCTTGCTATTTATTCAGTTCAGTGGAGCTCAATTCCTTGCAGCTGTAACTACATTTATTTTCTATATTAACTTTACCTAATGATGCTGATTCATCTTCTGGGGCAAAAAAAAAAGTGTTGTGTTTTTCTAGACTTCTCTTTTGAAACTCTCCTGGTTTGGGAAAACAAAATTAGGATTAGAAGAAGCAATGAAATGCAAGAGGTGAGAAAGGACTGAGCTGCAGGCAGAAATGGAGAGGCAACCCACAGTTTAGGAAGAAGACAGGGCAGAGAAGCCCTAGGTGGCAAGATTCCTCAAACCCAGGAATCCATGGCGTGAGGTACAGCGAGCACAGGTCAACCAGCCTGGACTGCCTACATCTTAGGCATTTACCTCTACATAGCTATTACATAGATCATCGTATGTCATTAAATAATATAATTTAGGCATTTGTCTATACATAGATACTAAACCTATATTAAATACACTTATATAATTTAGGCATTTATCTACACATAGATTTTATAATTTATAATAAAACTTAGTCATTTATCTGTATGTAGATGTTATATATGCACTTTTTTTTGGCTAGTCCTGGAGCTTGAACTCAAGGCCTGAACACTGCCTTTGGGCTTCCTCAAGGTTAGAGCTCTACCACTTGAATCACAGCACCATTTCTTGCTTTTTCTTTGTATGTGGTACCGAGGCATCCAACCCAGATCTTTGTGCATGCTAGGCAAGCACTCCACCACTAGACACTCCCGGCCCCTATATCCATATTTTATACTTATATATAAACATAATTAGAATATATGTAATAAAATTTTTAGGCATTTATACATAGCTTTATGTGTAACATATAATATAGTTTATAAGTATGTGATCTAAATAATATATGATTTTAGGTATTTATACATATATTTCATATACATTACAATATAGAATCATATTTTATGTAATATAAATAATACTTTATAGAATATATTTTATGTATATTTATATATTATCCGTATGAACCTGCTCACCTTGACCAAATTTCCTGAGTAGTAAGGATTCAGGAGCAAAATCTTGCGTTTTCAGGAGTATTTATTATAAATGCTGAAGGATTATTTAACACTGGCCGTGTTCAGATAGCACAAATACATTCAATTGTAAAGAAACTGGAATCAAAGATCCACTGTATAAAAAGCTTCCAGTTAGAAAAAAAGATAATCTTTTGAAAACAAACTAAGACAGGAACTGGTGGCTCAAGCCTGTAATCCTCTCCATTCAGGAGGCTGAGAGCTGCGGATCGCAGTTCAAAGCCAGCCTGGGCTGGCTCTTCTGGTGATGCTGTGACTCAAGCAATAATTTGCAAGCCTTGAGTAAGAAGCAGCTCAGGGACAGTGCTCAGACCCTGAGTTCAAGCCTCACAACCAACAAAAATAAGTGAATTAATAATAATAATAAAGCAACAATACAAAATTAGCACTGGGACAAAACTGTATAGAAAATAAAAATAACATTTTTAGTTGCTTCTTTTTATTGTGGTTTCTGAATATCCCAGTTCACAGGGATCTTGATTGGGTCAAACAGAAGCAGGTGTAAACTCGGTTGAGGAAATAAGGTGACTTTCATTAGTATTATTTAACCGTGTACACTCAACTGCTATAAAATTTCATGACAGGAAAGATAATAAGTTGATTTAAATATACATATATATATTTGCATTCCTTTGTAAATAGGATAAATTAATACAAATGAGGAATAAGCACATTTTATTAAAAAGACGCTGCTTTTTAAAGTCTTACACCTCCGCAAATAAACTCAGGCCAACAGGCACCGTACCCAGTGAGTCTGGATGGTTTGCTGAGGACACGAAGCTGCTGAGATCACACCTGCCTTTTCCCAGCGCAGCTCTTCTCCTGTTTCCCTGGTCTTGTGTGCAGTATTAACTTGCTTTTTTCTTTTTCCTTTCCTCTTTTCAATTCCTTCCTCTCCTGAAAGGAAGCTTTGTTAAGCGAAGATTAGCCTTACTCTGGGGCCTCTCCAGAAGCTCACAGAATGCGAACTCATAGAAACAAAATTAATACTGTAGATTGTGGTGATTTATTTTTTTAAGACAGTTATTTTCACTGACCCTGGGTGGAAGGAAGGCAACTATTTATATTGAATTGGGAATAGACGGGTTTGAAACTTCGTTGCAATCTTGGGATTTGTTTTTCATTTTCATTTTGTTGGCCAGTCTTGGGGCTTGAACTTGGGGCCTGGGTATTATCTCTAAGCTTTATTTGAGCCACAACTTCGTTTCTGTGTGCGTGTGAGAGACAGAGACAGAGGGATTCTGAAGGTCAGTTAGTCATGCACGCTAGGGAGAGGGGGCCTTGCTGTACTCTTCTTTTCTGAACCGTCTTTAGGACCGTTTTACATGAGAAACAACATGGAATTCACCCACAGAATTTCATTAAGGGCCCAAGAAGGAAATCATTATCAAGGCCTGTCCATTCAGGGGCCATTGTTCTGTGCGGGATGGAGACAAAAGCGGGCTCATCAGAACGGCTGCATCGCTGTTGGAGGGACCTGCTTTTACAATGCCAGCCGCCACCTGCAATCTGAAATACGGAATCCATCGCATTGTCACAGGCTTTAAACACTGATTTTAAAAATAATAATATTGGCGAGAACGGAAGGGAAGGGATAAACTGGCTGGCCTGGCAGAGACACAAATTGCCTCATTCTTCAGAAAAATATACTTTTCAGAAAAAAAAAAGAGGCGCTTACAGAGAAAATTCCTATCTACCCCACGTCCAGAGAAGCCCATGTCAGGATTTTCACCTAAGGAGTCCATCTCCAGCGACCACGCTGCCCCGAGCATGAGGTGTGGGCAGCCCGGAGACTTGAAAACAGCCCGGGTCCAAAGTCAAGAGCAGCCAGGGCCGCCACGCCGCCACTAGAATCCCCTCCTCCGTCCACGTGTGTCCGTGGAAAGGCGTGGTTATAACATGGTGTCGTCCGTGTGCTTACCTTGAACAGGACAGTGGTGGCCAAGAGTCACAGGCGTCTTATTTGAAAGGGAATGGGAAATGGTGTCCCAGGCTTTTTCCCGTGCGGGTTGAAGACTGGCGGGATCTGTGCAGCCTGGAAGAGGCCTCCTTATTTATAAATGGCAGATCCCGTCTCCCTGCAAGGCCATTTCTTGGCCTCTTGCATTTAGACACCCATTGGTAGATTTCGCTTCAACCGTTTTCCCGAGACCCGACCTCCCTCGTCAGCCACATCCTCACCACGGCTGCCAGCCGCTCGCTGGCCTCATGCTCCCGATTCCTCCTCCAGCCAATAGCCTTGTCCCAGCGTGTCCAGTGTGTGTCCTTGGCTCCACAAATGTCACCCGCGTTCATGAACCACATGTGCTGAGCTGAGCCATTCAGTCCTGAATAGAGGCTGCCTAGCTGTGCTGGTGACAGAAGATGGTGGATGGCTTCCTGTACCATCCCATCCTCCCCGACCACACACACACACACACACACACACACACACACACACACACACACTCACACTCACACACTCACATTCACATTCACACACTCACTCACTCACTCACTCTGCCCTGGGACTGAACTCCTGTGGCCTGGGCCTCCCCCCTCCAGCGATGGCGGGAGGATACCGATGGTCTGATGAGGACGCCCCATCTTCCAGGCTCTCCCAGCCCTGTGTCTCCACGTTTCTGGTGACTATTGGGGTCTCGATGTTGAGTTGGGGTCAGCTGAGCCACGGCTGGAAGACCCGTGGGTTCCCAGGGGCTATGTGTGGGGTTTTCTTCAGTCTTTTCCCTCCGTTGGTGGTTTTAATGAATGTTTCTGACAAGATTCTGTCTTCCTGCCTGGTGAACAGGTATCAGGCCTCGTTTGAGACGCTGAAAATGCATTATATATAAAAATAAGTCCTCAAAAAAGTGAGGAGGGTTCCCTCCAGAGACGTTTACCGAATGGTGATTTATGTAGGGCAGA
Source organism: Megascapheus bottae (assembly GCF_031878675.1). Classification (NCBI taxonomy): domain Eukaryota; kingdom Metazoa; phylum Chordata; class Mammalia; order Rodentia; family Geomyidae; genus Megascapheus; species Megascapheus bottae. Next base: position 2,002,966 of record NC_143540.1, read on the forward strand.
GAATGAAGTTTCCGAAACTTCCTGGTGCAAAGCCTAGACCAGAAAATCAAGTCTCTTGTAAATCCGCCCTCACGGGAATCCCTTTTAGTTTTTAGTAAAAATGTTAGCGGACATATATCATGACCCACTTGATGGAGGTAGCTTGGCCAGAATGGCAGGGTCTGATGTATCTGCTGTGTTCTGGCTGCATCAACCGATCCGCAGGCTTATTACTCGTTTCCTTCTCACAGAGAGGGATGGTGGGCATTGAATCAGTCACCTCAGTGAGCTCCCCACGTCTGAAAGTTCAGAGTAAACGAATGTCTCCAGGGTTAAAACAGACTCGATGCTCTTTCTTACCTCCGAGTTGTCCACGTTTGTCATTTAGTTTAGGCAATTCTTCAAGGCATTAGAACTGAAGCAGACCTCCCAGCAGATGCTCAGAAAACAACCTTCGAGTCATTTACTGACATGCTTCAAGCATGGTTTCTATGGCAGGCAATGTTTGATTATTGTTGTTGGGGGGAGAAGCACCCAGGCTAGCTCCTCCAGGGGGGTTACCAGTGGAAACAAGGGGGGGGAGGGCAGAGAACCAGCCAAATCAGCTGAGCTGAAAA